>NW_027180470.1:0-127856 GCF_040956055.1 Brachionichthys hirsutus
AAATATTCTGTCAGCACTGGCGGGGGGAGGGGGGGGGGGGGGGTGTCAATCAGTTCAATCAAATCCTGGTTTTCCCATCCAACCTCAGTCTAGAAAGATGATGATATCACTACGGTGCCGGTACCACAGCTAAGGATGCATAATGTGAAATCATGCATCCATATTTTATTCATTTGGAAAATGTTACATCACGCATGGATAAAATTCAACAGCTGGTGGCAAATAGTGGGAAAAACGCGTTTAGAGTCGGATTAAATACGTCTGCGGGAGGGGGGGGGGGCTCTGTTGGATTTTTAGTAACCAATTGATTTACGAAAGGAAAATGACAGTCACAAAATAGAAAAGGAAGGGAGGGGGGAGACAGTCTGCGGAGACAAAAATGTGCTAAAAAAAATAAATATATGGTCCCGAGATGATCTTCCTCGATCACCGATCAGCCGCGGAGATGTGGGCTGGTGTCGAGCAGCCCGGGGGCGCGCAGCCCGGGGGCGCGCAGACGTGGTTTCTCTGTGATTCTGAGGCGGCCTTATCAGCGGCAGACAGTGATAACCATGTGAGCGCAGTGGAGCGGGCAGCGTGATGGAGCTGCATCCTCACGCCAGCGGCCATCGAGGGGGGGTAAAAAAAAAAAAAGAATCTGTCGCCACACCCATCAGAGAAAGCCTGACTCGATGGGAAAAACATCGCTTAATGTCGGTGAGGATGACATGAGCGGCAGATGAGTCACCACCCCCCAATAACGCATCCAGCTGGATGGCGGCGGCATTGATATGACGAAAAGCAACAAAAAAAAGACAGTGCGCGTGAATAACCACGGGCGATGATGGCGCGCACGTGGAGGCCAGTCCCGGAGAGGCGTTGAACGACGTGGACGCGTCTCCCCGTCAGTGCGCATGATACTGCGGCTCCACTACTATGTGCACGCTCCAACTCACCTTGAATCAGCGCACGGCGGCTCCTCCTGTCATTCGGATGCGGGGCCGTGCGGAGGGGAGCCAATACACGCCCCAAAGCCTCGGCCCAGCAGCCAATCAGCGGACAGAAGGGGCGGGCCCGTGGCTGGATTCCTCGCACTCCGTTTCACTATGCGCTCGTAAAACGGCTCCGTCTACTACGAGGACGCGGCGCTGCAGGTGCTCTGTGTCTGCGGGAGAGGGATGCGGATGGGAGGACGGGGGAGGGAAGGGATGAAGGGAAACGCCGCGGGGAAGGAAAACAGGATATGAAAAACAAGGGGGGGCTGTTTTTAAGAGCGCGTCAGGTGCAAGGTCGAATATGAGCGATTGGTCGATCGGGGCACTTTGCGTGGGGACAGCTGGTCGGCTCTAGTACTATGATTTGGTATGTGGCCGCTCTGATAGCAAGTGTGTTCAGCACCAGAGGAACGGCCGCCCAAGGTGAGTTGAAGTGCAACATATTCGGTTTCTGCTGTCCCCGTCCTGCATGATTTTTTTTATTTTATTTTTTTTATTTTATTTTGGGGGGGGGGGGGGGGTGTTAGGTCATTAACTGCAGGGTGATTTCATTCTAACAAATGGCTGCATATATATAATGTGTCACGTGGAAGGTCAGCCCTATGGCATATTGGGGAGACAGCGATGGTGTTAAAATGGGCTGAAACGTGAGACTTGGTGGTTCACCTGTCTGTGTCTCCGTCCATCGCGCCCGATCCCGATCCCGGCTCCACTGATACACCTCCGGGAGGTAAGGAGGCCTGTGCGAGGCTCATGTGTGTGCTTGATCAGCCAAACGAGCCCCGCTTCTGCTGAGTGGTGGTGGTGTGTGTGTGTGTGTGGGGGGGGGGGGGGGGGGGGGTGCATTGTATCACATGCACGAAGCTGTCTCATCCGAGTTCTCCAGAGAGGGGTGTGACCGTCTCAGCCCTCGAGATGGAACAGTAACTAAATAATGCATCGCCTCTGTTAGATCAAATACACTCTTGCTTTGATAGAGCCCGTCGCTCCATGCGTGGGATTCATATTTATGGTGAATTCCACAGTGGACGTGGTCACAGTGCTGTGTTCGATGCATCGAGTCATTACAGGCTGCAGGGCTCACCTGGTGCTGATCCAAGTGGATCACAAACGGCATTCCAGGTGCAACAAACAGCACAACATCCCCTCTCTTCCTATCTTTCCTCAGCACTCCGTATTTACTTAACCTTGCGTTCCCCCTCGCGTCCAGATGAGGGAGACATGTGCCAAGCTGTCGCCTGGTAAACGGTCTCAATGACCCCGCACTGTACCCAGCCAGAACCGGTCTCCTCAAAGGTCTGGCTCCTCCTGTGATGATGATGATGATGGTCAAAGTCCAAGCCAGGCACAATGGGACGACTTCCTTCAATAATGTAGCAAATACACGTTAGAGTTAGGGATAGAGACTCATCATCAAAGCTCTTATTATTATTTTTGAACATTTATGTGGCAAAATATATGCTGTTCAGCACTGAAGACATTATAATTAAAGATCACATATTATACTCTTTCCACAAGGTATCGCAGTTCCCAGACACTTATATGAAATATCTGTATAGCAAACAGATGCTGCAGGACAGCGTCCCTCTTTTCTGTCTCAGCTCTGTCAGAAAAGCCTACAACTAAGTTCATTGTGTGCATGCGCACAGCATCTTGTGCACGTTCGCCCTCTGTGACATCACAGGGGGCGAGATTTCTGCCAGACGCGTTCCAGTAGGTGATTACAGAACTATGCAAACGACGCAGGATTCACTTGATGGTTTATTTAACTGTTTTAGGGTTGGTAGTGACCCAAACGCACCAAAATAGTCGTGTTGAAACAGGGGAAAAATGAGTTTTTCATAATATGTCTCCTTTAAGAAATGAAGTCACAGTATGTTCAAAAATATTGTTGCTAAAGTATTGACAGTCCATGTTTTTCTAAAGAGAAGCTTGACATTTTGTGAAATTGAGCTTGTTTGATTTCTTGCCGAGAGTTAACTTGGGGAGATTAATACGAGTCTCGTATCTGTGTGTTCCACATGAAACTTCGACAAGCACATTAGCATAGCTTAGCATTAAAACTCAATATGCAATTCATCTTCATAAATCCACAGGGAAGAACTTCAACAGCCCACCAACACATTTGTTTAATCCATTCAAAACGGGCGTGTACAATAACCAGAACGTTTCTTTCAAAGAAAATGTGTGGATCAAAAAAAAAGCAAAATATGTTCTATATACATGTATATCATGCAATGCTAAATAATTGCCAGCTTCTTTTGAGCCGCATGTGCTAAGGTAACCTATCTAACAGATGAGAATCAATGCAGTTTCCCTCCTAAGCTTCAGCCGTCAGAAGCCAGTGATAAGCTTTGTCAGCTTGTGTAGTGCTTACCCTCTCCAGTGTCAGCTAATGTGATCCCATCCTGTTGGATTAGATATCACACTAACAAATGTTGGAAAGTATCTCAGCCTAATCTAACAATTATATAATGACAGAAAGGGGTTTCCAGTTTCAGATCGAGAGGTGATTGCAATTTGGCCTCATGCAGGAGAGACACTTCTGAGATCAGTAAATATGAATGGACACAAATCCCCCCAAAAAAGTCTCTAGTACATCCAGTTATTGTTAGTACAAGAGCTCTTGTGTTTGATTTAAAAGACGTTCTATGATTTAAGAAATGTAAGTGTAGACACACCTTATATATTGTGCATCTGAGGAATGACAAAATCAAACTGAAAATAAGTTGTACCGGCTGTATCAAGCACTGACAGCGTTGCCTGATAAAGGAAATGGATGCAGTAGGTCATTGAAATGACCTTCTCAATTTATAGCGCATTATTGGATAAAGAATAACGTAGTCTCTGGACACGATGGATAATGTGAGCAGCGTATTATCACTTTAGCAGGCCTCAGTTGCCATGACATTTCACCCCACGGTTATCGCATAAGATGATTAAAACCACACTGTTAAGAAAACGGAATATTTGAACAAAGCCAAAATGGCAGAGAAGATCTCTGCAAAAAAAGGTTTTAGAAGGTGTATTTGAGTATTTCATTTGATTCAGCTCATATGCAGAAGAGTTTTAATGACCTAAACCTAAACGTCAGCCATTAGAAAAATTGAGCTGTTTTAACTTGCTTTAAGAGGAGTCATCATAAAAACCTATTTCAGGTCATGTTTATATCAACTAAAACACGTCAGGCTCAGGCTTTGGGTCTTTTTTTGTTGAATTGTAACCGATTTAAAGGTATTTTCTAGGAGTCCTATATGAACTCATCTCTACAGCCCTCAAACTCATCCATCTGTTATTCAAATCAAAGCGAATTAGAAAATCCGATCGGCTGTTTGTAATGTGAACAACTGGGAACAATCGTTTGTGCTAACCAGACAGTCAGAGACGCTTTTCTTGTGCCAAGGCACCCATTGGGAAGCAACATATGGTTGGCGAGACTTTGGGTTCGTGCAACAAAGCCAAGGGTGGCTTGGCAACCAATCAGGGTGAAGCAGAGGCTCGCTGCTCGCAATAAGTCATTACCTGCCTTTAGCAAGCGTAAGGGAGAGGTGAGTTTGAAGGAGCGATGGCAGGCTGACTTCTGCGCTTGGTCGTTGTGTGTGGGTTTTTTTTTTTACCATTTGCTGAGCTGACTTTTGACCAGATGGCATCCATCTGTACTCCCCTTCTCGTGAGCCTGGAGAGCTCCCGTGCGAACCGTAGCACAGTTGTCATTAGACTTCCTCTGAAGGTGGTGCGTCTTCAGGCACGGAAACAGAGAAGCAGGTGTCAGAGCCTCCCAGCAGTGCTGAGGCATCGTCTCGCAACCGCTCCAACCGAGTCTGGAGTCCAGCTTCAGATTTTGCTTCTCTTTAGGCTTCTTTTTTTTGGGGGGGGGGGGCTGTTGGAGAGCCTGGGACAAATACCCTCGGTTTTATTTTCCGTGGGCCTGGGGAGGCCTGGTAGATTCATATTGCTGCAGCGTTAACATGTGAGCATTGCGTTACTGTTATAGTCAGTCAGGGTGGAGCTTCTTCAAAGTTTTACTTTAATATTTCATTATTACATCTACAGAACGCGTTGTGTTACATAATGTGCTGGAATTCTGAGCTCAACAGCCATTTTAGCAGCATTCTATGTCATTTCTCACCTTCTCACCGTTCTAACTATAAGTATGCATGCTTATCATATTTGCCTGACTGCTGCTACAATGTTCCTGCCAAGTTCTCCTGAAATAATTCTGTCTGATCACCTCATCTTTTTCCAGCAAACGGCACAACTTCTTCCCTCTTATGCCTTCTTTTTCACTCTCTCGATCACAATCATAAGAGGAAGTGGGCCTGCGCTCAATCTGTGGATGGCAGACTCTCGTTACTGGGCTTGTGCCAGCGCTGTCTGGTGATGCCCCGTCCCACTCCCTCGCCTCTCCCTCCCCTCACCTCTCCTCCCTCGGCTAGTTCGGTCCCAGCGGATCCTCCTTGCAAACAAAGCCTGCAGCATTCTGGGAAAGCCAGTTTTATTTTTTTTTAGATCATGTGGTTCTATTTGGACGGACTCCTCTCCCAGCCACTTTATCATCGTCTCTCTCTAAACGCTTGAACTGTTGCCCGTCATAATATGAGTAGGAAATAATATTGTGTTACTGTTACACTATAGGCAGTCCCAGTCATATGATCACATTTCACATATTCCCCTTTTATCCAGTTTTCAATTTGATCTTTTTATTCGTTGACATATCGGTACTATAAAAAAGCATGTACATTTAATCGCTCCAGTTTTCAAACGCTACAAGCAATTTTAAATCAAACATTGAATTCCAAAGTACATCTTCACCTCACGTAGCTGCTGCACGGTGTTTTCCTACCTAGCAAGAGAGGATAAAGTCTGATTTCTCCTGTTATCTGGCTTGCTGTGATTGAAAAGAGGAGGAAATAGAAATTCCCTCTCGGAGGAACTCACCTGGATTGTGAACCGTTCACCAGAACTTCAGAGTGGATGAGAGAAAATGTTCCCCTCAGAAGATCCGAGTGTGTTTTAGGATTCTGTGTTTTAGCACGGTCTCTAAGCAGATTGTCTTTATTGTAAATGTGTGACTAACAGGTCAAACCCATGAGCCCAAGGTGCCGTGGATACAGCATCGAGGAGCCAGTTTCAGTGTTGCTGTGAAATTCACTCGATTTTCATTTGCTTGGTCTCTTTTTTGCCTTCTTCACATACACACACACACGACTCCTGAATGGCCACAGTTATCCTTTGTTCTTACTTCTTGTCTGGTTTTGCCTTCTTTAATTTATATCAGCTCATACAGTACGATGTGTATTAATTGTAAACCCCTTTCCTCTGTCTTCTCTGTGTTTCTTGTATTTACCTTTGTGTCTTTGTTCTCTCCTTATTGACGAAGCTGCTTTAAAAACTTTAAGCTCTGCAAACTGGCAATTACTTCACACTGAAATAAGCAGAATTACAGCAAAGCTACCCTGGGGAGAAGAGTAGTTTGGTTGAAAGAACTTTGTAATAGAATTAATTAAACTGACAATTAACATGAGATATGAGCTGAGTTTACAGCAAAAAAGCAGAGTTCCTAAGTCAGTTTGTCTATGAGTATACCTACCAATCTATCTATCAATCTATCCGTCTGTCCGTCCTTCCCGCTCAATGCAATTCCAAGTAATGCATAAAAACATACAAAATAATATACCAAGAGATGAGGGATTGTTAAAAGCCAGAAATTAGAATACAGTAATCAATCAATCAATCAATCAAATCTTTATTTGCAGACACAATGGTCCAATTAAAAAGCACACATAACATTTACAACATATACAACGTTTACATAGTAAACACAGTAATCCTATAATAACATCAGGTACCAATGACACCAAATACCTGAGTTAAACTTCACAGCACTTATAAAACTATCATAAAACGCATGCATGAGTAAATTAATAATTAAGGCTAAATTAAGTGATACAAATAAAAGTAAGTATAAGAATCCTTCTAATTTATTGGAACTCTGAAATAAATAGCTCATTAAACCAGCTCTTAAAGCATGACTGACTGTTTGTTTCACAATTAAGGAGTATAGAAACTAAAAGTTGTTTCAGCCTCCACAGTTCTGATTCTGGGAACAGTAAGTAAACCCGTCCCAGAGGACCTGTGGGGTCTGGATACCATGTAACATAAAAGTAAACTAGAATGAACAATCAGAGATCGCAGACCCTCGCCTCCTGTGAGACAGTAAACAGGGCTTCCGGATCAGAGGGGCCAAACCTGCTCTAGCTTGCTTCTCCGGAACGGGACGAGATACAACTACAACTGTAACATATATGAAACTTGAATTAACTATGAGTGTGCTCACCAAATTTGAAGTCGCTAGCTCCAAAATTGAGGTCAGGATGGACTCCTGAAAAATGTCGATTTTAGAATGAAAATTAACTCTCAGATCTGGATTGTGATCCGGATCCGGCCGAAATTAGTCATGGTCACAGACCTTTAAGGAGTACTTATGTGTGATATTTTTCAGATCCATACCGCCATGCGTTTTGAAGAAATTAAGAAAACTGTCAGTATAATGTAATCTCTGCCGTCTTAGTGTTGGGGAGGAAACTGGTCGCAGTGTTCTGGATGAGTTGCAGCACCCTAATCGATTTTTCTGACCGCCTATAAAGGTATCCTAAAAATAACCTTGCTGACAATAGATTTTAGAGTGAATGTAGATAGTCAAGTAGAAATACTGGAATACATGGTTACGTGTCATCTGTATAACTATTGTAATATATTTCATAATAATCTGTGCAAGCAGTAGTTAATGTATTTTGAAAAGAAGTCAGCCAAATATGGACCCTTGGGGAATGCCACTTCTTTTATAATCATCAATAAACAAAGTAGTTTTCATTTCAATATAATTTGGTCCAATTCAACACCATGTCAGAACGTAACATCTACTTGTCCAGTTTGTCAAAGAATTTGACAACAAATGTGCAGATATTTTAAATCACATTGTGTCTGGAGGTTCAGCAAATTCATCAATAATATTCATGACTCTGGAACTGAAAGTGTACAAATGGTCATAAAGAAGGAACTTCAAGTAGCGCTTGTGTAGGTTTAAAACCATGGTTGAATAAAGTGTTTTGTCTGATGTGGCATTTTCTGATTTTCTCTATTTTAATTCTGCATTTGTCAGCAGACATGAAAACACTGTAATGACCTGAAAGAACAACACCATTTACTTCTACTTAACAAACATTGAGACCTTTCGAAATACACGTATACAGTATATAAAAAACTGCATTGAGCAATGAAAATCATCACTCATTTGCAAAATCATATCCATTCTACACATGAGGAAATTAATTTAGTTTAACTGTATGAAATATTGTGCTAGTGTTGCTCTGCACTACAAAATCCAAGTCCTGCTGCTTGCTCTTGAAGTGTGTCTTATTGAAGGTCTTGGTTCTATTTTTTCACAACATTGTAACGACTGTCATAACATTTTGTCAGGTCTACTTTACCACATTATTGCCCCCAAAATATCCTTGAGAGTCTATTTACTACACGAATCTATGATAATTCTGGAAAGAACAGTGTTGCGTGCATTTCGTGCGGGAGCCATTTTCAGCCAAAGCTACTTGAAAAATTCTCTGAGTTGAAATCTCTTGTGGAATTAACCCAGCGTGCCCCCACTGTTCTGCTGAGATGATTCAATTGCTGCTCTGCACAGCTGTTTATTGACCTCCAGCAGATGCTCCTTATTGGTTTATGGTTTGGCTACATCACGCTGTGTGTATCAGTAAACATTTTCTTTGGCTGCTTTGTTCGGTTACCATAGACCTCTACTATTTAAATACATTGCCAAAAATATATTAACATTTCTTATGAGTTATAAAATCCATTTTGTTTACAACATAAATTGATGCATGGTGGCCGGCATGTTTTTTTGCATGCGCAATGCATTCTGGGTTGATAACATCAAATGGTTGCAGCCCTAGCGACACACAGCGAACATAACAAATGGACTGTACTTATATTAATTGATTATTTCACTCGATTAGTCAAGTAATTGGATACAAATACATTCACATGTTTCAGAATATTATTAAGAGGTATAAAACAAACAAACAAACAAATGTTAATGCTTGCAATCATATTTATTTTTGACTGCACACCCATTAGCATTAAGATTACACATTAATTTCACAAGAAGGAAACAAGCTTTGCTTAAGTTCCAGGATGGTACACCGCAGTAGTTTATGGGTCATTTTAATATGCAACACTAATTACAATACGAATCCTCGAGGCAACAGAATTCGAAGCTTTTTCCTTATCGAATCATTCAATTTAATCGATGAATCGTTGCAGCACGAATATATTAATTCACTCACCAAAAATCCCAGTCATATAGCGGTCCGACATGCACTATCATGCAAAATGTCTTCTGGATCTAATCCGAAATGAGGAAAAAAGATTTAATTTTAACATTGAAAACCTCATTAATGGTTTCAAAAATCAGTTAAAAATAAAATAAAAAATAAAGCAGGAATTCAGAACCCCCCGGAACCTGGAACTCTCTTGCTGTGAGACAACAGCGCTACCTATTGTGTCACCGTGCTGCCCACATGCCAGACAGCCAACTGACTGCTAAACTTATATAAAGTTGTAATTTATAGACCACTGGCACCAGTGAATATGGCTGACAAATAGACAATGGGAGTTTAAGAAAGGAATGTTTTACAGTGCAATTAATCTTGAAAATAATCAGCAAGTGAATCAGTAATGAAAAATGGACTAACTCCTTGTCGCATTGCTTGTTTAACCTTTTCTAAACAATGAGGAATTATTCCTCCTCTAGTTTGCTATTGTACATGAAGAGGCACGTCGTGCGGACGATTTATTTGACAAGCGACTGAACTGTTACGCTTCAGGAATTCACGATCATAGCAGTAAATCCACTTTATGCCAAGGATAGATGCATAAAACATATTGGTCAGCTGGATTTATAAACTGCCAGATTGATGCACCGTGGCTCTTACTGAATACATTTCTACCTCGGGGGTATCGTCGAGTTTCATCCATGACTCTGCAACTTCAGCTCAGTTTGACTGACGTTTACACCGCAAAGCAATCTTGAATTGTATTGGTCTCTCAAGTGTATTGATCCCTTTCTATCTGCAGTATTGTTTCTTTGGAAGATCTTAAGCAATGCCTCTTGTAAAACATTTATGTCCTCTCCAGAGGATAAATATTTTCCTGTTTGCTCACTGAATCTCCATTAAGGGAATGAAAACGGCACAAGCAGAGACCATGCAAGCTTGTTCTGATTGCTCAGTCTTAAGGATCTTGTAAAGTCATTGGGAAATGACCAGCCCTTTGATGTATTATCTCAGGGCTTTAAACTTGACTCGTCATCAAATATGTGCTCTTGGTACTTCTCAAAACAATACCAGACAGAATCCTGAGTGTCTGAACTGCTGCAACCAGAACCTGCAGACAAAACTATGGCTTTCAGCAGCACGCAGTGGTTCGAGCCTGTACTTCAGGTCATGTGAATCTACTTACTCAAATCAAACAATATGCCCACTGTGATTTTTTTTTTTTTTTTTTTTAAATGGCTGTGAGCCAGATCACTGGCTCTTTTCTTCTGAAGAACATTGAGCATGTGGGCTGAACCCAAAAGCCAAAACAAGGACACTTAAAGCTTTACCAGGTGTTTTCCAGTGAATACCATCTTAACTACGGTATAACATTTGCTTTTGAATGTTAGTTAATAATAGGCATATTCTAGTGTCGTGAAGCTGAATAGGTGGTGTAGTGGGTAGCACACTTGACTCCCGTCCAGAAGGTCCCGGGTTTGAAATCAAGGCGTGCAGCAAACAGATTTTTTTTTAACAAGAATTTGAGGTTTGTTGTTTGGTCCTCCTGTATTGGATCAGCTGATTGAGCCAGTCGGCTTAAGACGCACGATCTCCAGTCGTTCTTCGCCTCTGCTCTTTGTGATAATGCTTGAGAGAGACTGATATTGGCTGTGAGAGGTATTGCGTGTGCGACACTGGATTTTGGTTCACGTGGCTGCCCATTCTAGTTCACTCGATTCATGTCACTGTGTGTAGTTAATGGTAAGAAGTAGTGATGGGTTCATTTCTCAAAGCTTCACGAAACCACTTACTGCACAAGTGTATAATGACAGGCAGCTGTATCTGAACCACATTATGTGTGATGCATTGAATGTCTGTTGGGAATGAATATGAATTACAAAAAATGTATGTCAAAAACATTTCGGTACATAAATTATCACATATGTGTATAATACATTTATCCATGTATTCTGTGAGCTTGAATTTTTCCAAAATGGTAATATAATATAGCAGGTTGCGCAATGTCTGTCTGAAACTATATAAACGCTATCCAAACTCCAGTATCCGAACTCTCCAAGCTCTATCCAAACTCTCAACTGACCGCAACTCTCCTTCAACAACCCACATTTTGAATGGAGCCTGATAATATTTGCAAAGACCATTATTATCCATCAACATTATTATTTTTGGTTGCAAATCTTTTCTGTGTTTGCAAATCCATTTTTGTTTGATTGCATGAAAAGAAACAAGTTTCTCTCCATAAATTTCCCCATTTTTAAAAAGTTTAATTTGATTAAAAGTGATCTGTTTAAGTCCAGAATCTGTGCTGTTTGAAAGGAATGAAGTGGATTAAATGACAGAATGATGCAGATTAAACTGGTAAACACAACCACAAAGTCATGCATATGGCCTTTAGAAAATATTTCAGTTTTAATTCCAGTGCATTCAGTTGTAGGAGAAGCAGAAAAGCATCCCGAATAACAATGAATGCTACGTCAGCCCATAATACCTGGATGTCCCAATCTTTTTGACCCTTTTGTAACAGCCCTGCTAATGAAAGTGTTAAGTTATTCAGATGGTGCTTCTCTGGAGTGATACATCAGCACGTCCCCTGATCCCTGAAGTGATTCCCCCCCCCGGGGCGAGGGTGCGTGGTCATGCTTGATCTGACAGTGGAGACGCAACCGGTTCAATAAAAGCGGGGGGTGGCAGGTGGAGGAAATCCATTCCCAAAGTGAGCATTTTGTAGAAGCAGGTCTGCCGACCTTCCAGTTATCTGACAGGCGAACACTCGCCAGCATGCCTGGACCCTTTGTGGCTGAACGCCAGGCCCTGGTAGCGCTCCTAGCAAAGCCTATCTGAGCAGCAGGCAGCTTTACAGGACAGTATGGCACCGCCGGCCAACGCTCGCCAACAGATGCAGGCGGCGGATGATGAAAGGCTGTTCTATGGAGGGATGAGGAAAGATCTCTGTGTTGTTTCTGCGGTGTAGTCCATGTAGCAATATGTAGTTTTAATTTGTCTATCCATCTATTTTTCCACTTTGCTGGTCAAGGGAGTGGCTGCAGCCTATCCCATTTTGCAATGGACGAGAGGCGGGGGGTGCACACCCCGAATGCGTCGCCAGCGCATCACAGAGTTTTAAATCATTTTGCCATTATTTACTTTTAATGTTTACACAGTAGTCTTGGTTGACTTTGCAGTTCTTCCGCTTGTCCTGCTGGAGTCGTGCATGGATTTGGACTTGTGTGTGTGTGTGTGTGTGTGTGTGTTGTTCTCTTGCACGTCATCCTGAGACAAGCCCTGCACGTTTACTAATGGGCCGCTTCTCTTGCCTGTCAGGTGCCCACGGAGTGAGAGAGGAGCCCCGGTTTGTGACGGCGCGTGCAGGTGAGAGCGTGATCCTGGGGTGTGACGCGTCCCCTCCCCTGGATGGCCAGCAGCCTTCCTATGTGGTGGAGTGGTTCAAGTTCGGAGTGCCTATTCCCTTCTTCATCAACTTCCGCTTCTACCCTCCACATGTGGATCCAGAATACACTGGTAAGATGTCTGCTTGTGGCCAAAATATGGCAAATTAATCCAGCAAATAAAATAATGCAGTTTGATTGATAGTTTTTATGGGACTGCTGCACTTCACCTTTCTGCATAAGAGCTACAAAGGTAGTGGCGATCACTGGTCTTCTTTAAGCTAACAGTATAGTCAAGCTGACACTTTATGAGTGCAGCACAAATGTGGGACCTTTAAAAAGCCAGCTTGTGCTAGTAGACAGCTAAATCAGGAAAGAAAATGTGGATTTAGCTGCATGGCCCAGGAGCTCCCGTGCCTCCCAGCAGTGGGTGGCTTAAACCGTGTTGCAGGGAAGGTAAGTGATTGTTATTACCATGTTTCGTTGCAAAGTGCTGGTCGGTACCATATCTAAAATGTCACGCCATACACCAATGCTTTTGTGTTATACTTTAGACGTCTGTGCAGAACACCGACTTGCTAATAAGACCACACCCTGGAACGGTGTTAGTGCAGACAGTGCAAAAAAAAAGTGGACAGTAAAGAGAGAGGCCGTTAATTCTGCACTCCCACATGATCTCTGTGCAACAAGGGCTAATCAGTTAGAAGCATCTTGGCATGAAACAGGACCTGGGTGGATGGATGGGTGGATGGATTAGCTTGGCACTGGAACCAGGGAGAACCAGCTGCATGCATGCACCTCTGAACCGCACTAATCTAACATCAGTACCTGTTCAGTCTGTGCTAATTAGTGAGCTTTAGTTATGCTGTAGCTTTTGTAATGTTTCCTCACAGCCAGGCTTGATTCGTCCTGGTTTTAGATTCATATTCATTATTCCGACATTGATTTTCTAATCAATACTGTAAAAGATAAAAGCTCCCATAAGCCCTATTCCTCTGAAAAACTACAGGAAAGGAAATAACCTTGTTGTAATGGAACAATCACATTCATAAACACTCGTCATTTTCTGCTGCTGTGTGTAATCTGTCTTATTTCCCTATAACAGAGAGTAGCGTGTCTCTGTGGTTAATACACTGCGTCTTTGTCAGCCCTTCATCTCAGTGGAAATAGCAGCCTCACATAAACCGGGCACATGCATATCCGCAATCATTCTGTAAACCATTAAATCATCATGTAATGTTACAGCGCTGAGAGACTGAAAGCATCACGGCATCATGAAACCAAAGGGAGGAGGTGGAGTCGTACTACAGGCTGCTGGGGCAGTTCACTGTTTACTGTCACCTCTCGACTAGCAGCAGGGGCCAAAGGAATGGTGCTTCCGACAGCACCACACTCCACTCTGCTCACTGGGGCTTTAGTGGGCCTCTGCGGTGTAGTGTCAAATCCACGGTGGGGGGGGTCGTGAGCAGATGCGGTGGGAATATGGCCAGTCTCATTGCACAGATTAAAGTTTGTTCTGGGGACTGCGTGTGCATGGTGAGAACATTACCACGATGCTGGACTGGACTTTATTTGGGATGAATCCATGAATTGTTTTCTCTCACTATGAATGAAATTCATAAAAAAGTCTCTAAATGTAAGATTATTCCATCGCACAGCTGCTGCTAAATCAGAGCAGATAATCCACGGATGCTGTACTCACTGTGAAGAGAATAGTTTGGTTGTGTGTGCAGTAACACAGATTGCAGCTTTTAACTCGAGTGAAGCCATCATTTTGTCCAGGCTTGTAATTCAGACGTGCAGCTCAGGATTTTTTTTTTAGTTCAGATCATTGTACTTGGTAAAAAGCTATTAGAGAACATCCTGTGTAGAAATACTATACAGCAGATATGTATGTGATGCATTACTGGCCTATGTCCTACACGATTCTATGGTGCTCTTCTTATCAGAGTAAGGTGTAAGCCATGATGTGGACCTGCAGAATAATGGAGGAACCAGGGCTTTTTATGGCTTTGCTATTTGCTTTATTCCTCTAGACTGTAGTAGCAGTAGCAGCTACAATATCTCCAACTTAGAAAAGGGAGGCCCAGGAGACCCAGGTTCAGATCTAAGATCAGACCTTCCTGCTGGCTCTCATGCACATTTTCCTTTTGGAATCAAGTGCTTTCTTTTTAGTTCTCAGTTAAACCATCCCTGATTTTGACCTACTTCCTGTCCATTTTTTCCCCCCTCTCACTTACTGTAGTTCTTCTCTCACTCTTTCTGTCCTCTTCCTCTTCACTCCCCCCTTTGCCGTTAGAAAATGACATCTGACTATCTGAAACAAAGCAAACAGGAGGTTGGATAGGTTGCATTTGATAGCAGTTTGTCAGTATCCTGCCTCGTAATGGGAATCACCGTGGTCAAAGCATGATCTGACTTGATGTCCAAACTGTGTTGCCATTAAATTCATAGTATTTATCACAGAATTGTTTCTAACTTTTAATGTATTATTATTTGCACCACTGAGAGATGAATAAGTTGATAAAATTGCCCACTTAATTTCCTTCCTTATTTCTTTGATTGCCAGATAACTGATTTTAATAACAATTTGTGCAGTGGAGGACCTTCATCCATCCATTAACAGCCACTTATCCACCTTGCTGGATCCTATCCCAGCTGACTATGGGTGAGAGGAGCGGTACACCCTGGATGAGATGCCAGCTTAGCAGGCAAAGCCTTAGTTTTAAAATAAAATAGTTTTACTTTTTAGTCACTTTGTTCGGAGTTAATTATATTAATGGTAATGTAATCAAAGCGTAGATATCCAGCTTTATGTTTACCTTCTTTAAGCACAGCTCTTTCAGGCTTGGAGTTGTCGCCATGTCTGCCAACTTTGTCCCTTTTAGTGTTTCTTCTTCAAAGCTGTCACATCTGACGTAGCGCGCGATGTGATCTGAGCAAGGCGTCGGCTCCGTTCACAGTCGACAGACGTCTGCGCTGTGTAAGTGGCGTGCTGCCCTGGAGGCCGGTGCTGATGTAGCTACGCTGCTGTTAACTCTGTTTACAGCAGCAGCCTCTCACTCTCTGACAAATGGAGACAGAGGTTGATCCCTTCACGCCAACGCCCACCCCCTCAGTCAGCACTTCAATGTCCAGGCAAAAATAGACCTGACTTTTCAAAGACAACTTACCTTTTTTTTTTAAACTGCAAGCCTGCAATCCCTGCTCTTCTCTCTTCCACTTTGCTGCATTGATTTTCTGCTCACACAAAAAAAAGTCCGTTTTCCCACCCCAACGACGGCAGCAAGCGAACGATTAGGGAATCTGTCTGTTGCATTTATACACGTTGCTGCTAGAGCAATTCATCCCACAATCAGCATCAGTGCAGCGACTGTCAATCTACAGTTAAAGGAACCAGAGCTACAGAACAGCTGCAGATAAAAGTCTGTAAAAAGGCCCCGTCTGAGGGACCGTTTCAGTCTGTCAGAGGCAGCCATGTGAGCAGCGGGCTGGTGGCTCCAAGACAGACGGCTTAGCAGCTGAAGATTTCGCCAGGCCTGGTTTTCTGAACTTCTCTCATCCCTTGTGATTTCCTCCTTTTAGAATTCCAATTTATCCACAGCCTTCGAGTGAAAAAAAAAAGCAGTGGAGATGTTTTATAAGTAATAGATTAATTCTATGAAGTAGAAGGCTGACCTTTTTTTTTTTATTCCACAGTCACACTAAATACTTAATTTTAATCCATCTGAAAACATGGCTGCCAGGTAGTTTTATGGATACAACTAATAAAGCTCGGTAGATGGTGGGTTCAGGACTATGTTTACCTGCTGGCTCGCAGAGACGAGATGAGGAGATGGATATACAGTTTTTTATAGAGTAATACCTTGACATACGGGTACAATTTGTTCCTAGACTGAGTTCATAACTCAAATCATTTGTATGTTAAATCAATTCTTCCCTTATAAAATAACTGAAAACAATTTAATCTGTTCTGGCCCTCTATAAACACCCAAATCAACACTAATAACAATGGAAAACAACGTTTTTAATTGACACACACACATATGAGAGAGACTAATTGAGTGTTGTTCTTTTTTTGTCCCCTCTGTCCCCAGGAAGAGCCACTCTTCATGGGAAGGCCTCCCTGCAGATTAACCCGGCGCGCTCTGAGGACCAGGGCTGGTATGAGTGCAGGGTCCTGATGCTGGAGCAACAGTACGACACCTTCCACAATGGCAGCTGGGTGCACCTCACAGTAAATGGTGAGCTGCCTGATCTGGAGCATAGATGCTAGAGCCTATGGAGATGAGAAAGCGCAATATGAAATCAACCATGCATCCAGAGGGCATTTTAGGTACTATGTCTCAGTCATCTCACGGTTAAAAGCACAAGCAGGCACAAGCTTCTTCTCTACATGGAGTTTGATCACATCATTTATTTCTCAAATGTTTTTTTAATTTCCGTTCAGCTATCTTTGCATGCATTCGGTTTATAATGACAGGTGCCTTTATGTACTCTGTCTTTAGCATCTTTTTTTTCCTTTTTCTCATCCATAATTTAGTTTTAAGGAATTTAGTGAATCATCAAGCCTTGATTCAAGATGATTGATTCATCATTTCTATTTTGTGGTTTCAGCCTCTGCTTTGTTCCCAATGATCTCTTACTTTCTAGGTCTTTGTAAATATATGTGGGCTAGTTGGACACGAGGAGACAATGCTGCTGCAAAATTATGTCATTTTTACCCCTTCTTGTCATTACAATTTTATATAAACAGTATATTTGAAAATATTACAATATTCTGACTGATTTTAATGTGACAACATTTCTTGCTTGGAGCACTTTAATATATAGACTCAAATTGATGATGTGATCTTGTCTTGTGCGGTTCATGTATTATTTGGTGCTAAAGAAAAATAAAGACACTAATTGTAAGTTTCCAGCCTAAAAACATCTCATCAGTTACTGATCCTGCGTAACAAAATGCAGAGTCCCTCCCTGATCTAGTTGTCTACCATTGATGGCTTCCTGCACAAATGAATAAGTGAAGGTTAGGCGCTCTTTTACTTTCAGATCATTCCTGCAACTCCTTGAAAAGGCCTTGAGTATAAAGGGATGAGTGGCCGGCTAGGGGCGGGGAATTGATTCTGTCCTGTTTAAGGTGGTTCCATCAGGGATTGACTGTGATAGTCTGAGACCTATAAAACTGATGACCGGGCAGAAAACAAATCTGCACCTTTGCATTTCCCAGGAATGTCCCGGTTGCTTAGAGAAACCTATGTGAGGTGCATCGTTGCAGAGAGAAAATCATGCCTATGTGTATTTAGCCCCTCTATCTGTTTTCAGAAAAGTGTTTTAAAAATATTATTTTTTAAAGAGAAATCAAGTATATTCTTTCTGCAACACAACTTTAATTTAATTCTCTGCAACTGGTTAATATCAGCAGGTGTTTTGTTCCTGGTTAATATCAGCAGGTGTTTAAGGAGAACAGTTCTCTTCTTCTTCTTCCTCATCCACCACACTTACATCAACTCTGCGTTTGCACATGAATGAGTGAGATCTCCGTCTGCTGGCTGAAGCCTCCGCTGCAGTGTGAATAGGTCAACCTCACCTGCACGCCTCTCGTGCTGCTTGTTAGAGCATCTGAGGGAATCGTGTGCGTTTTGTTGCGTATGCATGCCGCCCCTCTGTAGTCTTCTTAAAGTCAACTTCTTCATTCCTCCCTCCCTCCCTCACTGTTCTGCAGCCCTCCCCTCCTATCAGTCCTTGGAACCGAAGCTGAGCTCCTAGGGCTGCAGCAGAACTAATAATATCCCTGAATGTCATGTGTATTTTGCATATTAAGTGATGGCATTCTATGCAACCTCATGCCAGTCGACATTCAGAGATACAGAGAGCCTGGGAGGTGTAGTGGTACAGCCAGTCGTTTTCCTTGGGTGGCTATTTGAATATATAGACAGACGTTCATGGAAAACAAAAGCAGCAGTTGTTCCAGGGTCTAGATATCTAAAAAGGGAATTCCTATGAAGACTTTATACTACTGCTGTCCTCTAAATGGGTGTCTGTGAGGGAAGCAGGTGCCATTTTTGTCTGGCCTCCGCACAGACACCACAGGCACCCATTTCCTTTGGCTGTTGGTATTTGCATACATTACTCCTTTGAGTTCCTGTTTATTGGCCTTCATTTCCTGCCAAGCGGACAGGGGAATTTGTGCCCACTCAGTGGCAGGTGTCAGATGGCAAGGCCTCCTGCCCCAAAAAAAGACACTAAGGACACTCTCTCTCTGTGTGCCGCCGTCCCATCCTCTCCTCTCGCTCATCTGTTCTCTCCTGTCGTTCCCCTCTCTTCGCCCTTCATCTTTGGTGAGGTTCTATAGAGATCAAAAAAACACCAGTGGACATGCACTTTCACTCGTCTCTTTGTTAAACGTCTACACGAAGCACAATGGAACTCATCCTGCCATATGTGAAAAAGCTTATTTTGAAATGACAGCATAAAAAGAGACATACATTCAGCATGCATGTAATCAGTGTAATGTTCAGGTCATGACTTTTCTTTACCAAACTGTACATTTAAATTCAATGATGATAATTAGTTTTTCCTTTTTATATGTTTTGATTTTTTGTTGTGTTTTTCCATTTGTAAACTGATCTTCCCCATAGCATATATCCAAAATAACATGAACTGCCCATTTAACCAGTGGATGATCATGTACTGATGGTTTTGTACTGGTTGAGGAGGTCTTATGTCAGTCTCTGATGTGTTATGGTTCATTGAACCATAGGAAGGATGTGAGAAAACACTAAACATGTTTTTTTCCCTTCTTTTTTATATAAAGGCTTTATGGGTTATTCTAATCTGACCATAATAGAATTGTGGCTCAGTGAGGAAATGGTTAATGAACTGCACGTATATAGCGCTTTACAAAGCCTCGCATTCACCCATTCAAACACTGCGACTGCTTCCGTCAAAGGCACTGCCAGGCCCACTGGGAGCGATTAACCCACCGACACTTCGACATGTGGACAATCGGAGGCGAGATCCGAACCGCTGACCTATTGGTCATTGGACGTCGCGCTCTACCAACTGAGCCACAGCCGCACAGGAAGTCAGTGTCCTTTTATTAATTGCAATAAACATCAGTCTCCTGTTTTTCATCTCTCCTGAACAGTTTCTACTCAAACATGAGTTACACATTCGAGACTAATGAAGAACGCGTACTTTATGTAGTTTTATTCTCCCAGGAGCAGAGACAAGAAAAGACTAAATTGAGGGAATACAATGATGCAGATGCTCACAGTTGGAGAACAAATTACAGCGAATGCATCCAGGCCGTCTGTTGATCAGCTGTACGGTCTACAAAGGAAAGCGGCAGCAGAACAGGATCTTCAAATGTTTTTTATGATGCAAAGTTAGAGTAAGTATAGGGCGACACAGCGATGCTTCTTGGTGGAGTAACTCCCTGTCTTCCGAGCTGCAGTGACGCTTCCACCATGATGAGCTGTACCCGATGGTGTGAAACAGCTCCTAACATAGCAGCCGTTCTCGCCGCCATGTGTTCCACCTACTTCCTGTCAATCTATGATTGGTCCCCTGAGAAGGAGTTTGTGTTGTCAAAATGAAGGCGCCGGCACCACAATGTAAAGTCCCTAATTACAAGTGAACTTCAATGCTGAGAATTCCTAAATCAGCTAAATGCATATAGAGGATTAAAGGAAATTATATACTGATTGATATTTATTTATTGGCTTCCTTTATTTCCTTTATTAGGCCAGACAAGCCAACGTGGATTTGATGAGATGGTTTCGTCTATTCAAAGTTGCAATTAGCTTGTAACTAAAGTTGTCAGACAGATGTTTGCTGTTCTTAATGTGGCAGAACACAGAAATACTCCAGTAGAGTAGAAGCAAAATTAGAATTACACACATTGTTTGCTCAAGCAGACACAATTACCTGTGTAAAATAGCTACCGATAGCTATCTCGTGGATACTGTCTTTTTTGTGCAAAAGGTGAGCATCATGAAGTGTTTGTATAACAGTAAAGTTGGAATACCTAATTAAACGATTACTGCCATTCAATGATGTATTCAGTTGGAATGTCAATGTAGAACTTAAGCAGAGAAAAACAAAGTGGATCGTCATCATTTAGGTAGATAATCTTCAGGAAAGCATTTAATGGTGCAAAATAAAAAGGATCGACTCAATTGACAAGACCTTCGAAAATGCAAATATAAAGACATTTCTGTTAAAAATGTAGTGCGCAAGCAGAAAAATTAACTCTCAAGTTAAGGTACCTGTAAACTCCCCTTAAATACAGTAAGGTACAGTACCAAACCAGTCAGATCGCTGAGAACCAGACATCTCATTCTGCCGCTCAAGCCCACACTGAACTGCAGACGGTTTCCCCTTCATAAATAAAATCATGTCCAGCGATCCATTTAGTGTCGTAAACACACGATACGAGCGTGACATAAGCAAACCAGTCGTGCATGATGTCGGGGCCTCGATTAATCCACTGCAGGATACAATGCAGTGAGCGTCGGAGACGGAGAGGCCGGCGTGGACAGGCAGACGCCTAAATGTGCTAATGAGGTGATTTGTTTACTCCATGCCAGGTGCTTGTGTGCAGTCGGAAGCATGGCAGCACTCCCAGCGGCGAGCGGTGACCCACTTGTGTGGCGGGCCTTTAAACACACTGCCTCTATTTATAATCAAAATATCATGTTGAAACGCTGGAAGCAGCTGTCTGAGGAAGCTGCAGCAGATTGGCCTGCAGTAGATGGTGAAGAGCTCCCTCGTGGCTCCTGGCGAGGCTCAGAAGCATCAGGTGGAGGCGCAGTGATGTTGCTAAGTGGTTTCTTAAGCTTTTCTAGAGTCTGGCAGCTTCAGGAAAATGTGGCAACACCACTTTCTTTCTTTTTTTTTTCTCCAAGACTGTTCTTTTCCCAAGAGACCATCCTGCCTCATTTGTCAAACGCACAATTGTTCCATGCATTGTAGGAATGGGCCAGAACCATGGATTTGAAGAGTTGAAAAGTGCCAGTCAGCTGTTTTTTTTTGTCCCTTTGATCAAGGATGGTGCTGCAACAAAAGAACCCTCTGGGACTTTAAAAGCACTTTCCTCCTGCCCATCAGTTTGCAAATTTGTATTTTCAAAGTGTGGAGATTTATGAAAAACTTTACCAAATTCTGCCGAGGTGCCCTTGACCCCCCCCCCCCCCCCAACTGCTCCGGGTGCGCCGATCATGGCGGAGCCTTCACCCTATTCCCTCTCCTCTGACGTTGCTCATCACAGAGCTGCTATCATGGCTGCAAATACAAATGTGAACCCAGCCGTTCAAACTGAAGTGGACATTTCTGAGGACAGTGGAAATGACATGTGTCCAAATGTTTCGTTTTGCTCTCCTTCACAGCCCCGCCTTCCTTCACAGCGACGCCACCACAATATGTGGAAGCAAAGGAAGGGGGAAGCACTCTGCTTAGCTGCTCTGCCCAGGGAAATCCAAAACCAACCATCAGCTGGCTGCGGGAAGGGGAGGAGCTTGCAACCAACGCAAAATACTCGGTAAGAACGGCAGTGCTGGTTTTACAACCCTCAATATGTAAGATGCACTCTGCAAACCACTATGGAAACAGAATCTGATTTCAAATGAAAACAGTACAAGGACAATATATCTCGTGTTGTGCCTCATCACCGCTTCACTTTTTACTGATTCCTTCTTCCGTATCCGTGATCTTCAAAACACTTTTCCAAGACACTTCCATATCCAGTTGTCTGTGTCCGCATTTGAAGTGGAGAAAGGAAAAAGCCAAGGGGGCCAGGTTAGAGACCAAGCTTAAACTCAGTGCTTTGAACAGTGTGACCCATCAGGTCCTGGAACAATCTACAAAATCCACTCAATCAACCAGCCCTGTAACCAGTCACAGCCGAGCGTGAGGCATTAAACGCACCGACGACACCCGTGTAGTCCCTTGATGAAAAGACTGTTCATCTTGAATCACTTAGACAATGCTAAAAACAGCCGCTGGCATCACAGCTCACGTCTCTGAGCAGTTATTCTCTGACGATGCATCATTTGTGTTCCTGTGGATAAACTCCCAAAGTAGACGGACGACACGATTATTTCTGGCACCACCTCAGCGTGATGTAATGGCAGCGAAATGTCTCACTTACACTCACATACACAATCAGCTGTAAAGGTTCGCGGCGTTAGCTGCACAGAATACGAGACATTTAACACGCCGCTGCGTTACGGATGACTCACAGACACTGAGAGCATCGACGGATGATAATGCACAGAGACCTTTGCTACCACAAAGCGTCATCGCCACCTGCTCATCTAGTGAAACTGGAGCGAGCGCTTCAAATGCAACATCTTCACTGTCGTCATCGTCAGGAATCGTTCTCCCAAAAGAAGGAATCTGAAGTAGGGCAGGTCAAGGTAAGCAGCAAATGGAATCACAGCAGCTTATTATAAACAGTTCTGAAGGAACTCTTGGGCCAAGCAAGTGCAGGAACACTTCAGGAGCACTTTTAAACTGCTTAGAATAGTTTTTGGAATTCTTTGAAACATGGATGTTTTTTTTCTATGCATTGCCTTCATGTGCTGACTGAAGTGAAAGGAACAAGCAGAAGAGTAAACTGAAGGCTGCTTCCTCGTCCTCGTATCCCTTTTGCTCCACCATCTCTTCTTCCACTCTCCTCTTTGATCGCTCAGCCCTTCTTACATGATTAGATAGCATTGAGATGCATTGCTAATCTCCCTCTTCTCTCTATATGTCACACAAAAAATGAAAATCACCAGCCAGGATCAAAAGCCGTGTCTCGCCAGCTTTGCTGATTGACACCGATTTTAGAGCATTGCGTTTTCCTCATCCAGCTTCCTGCTTCCAGTCTATGTTCAAGTAAGGAGAAGTTCAAACTGGGGGGGGGGGGGGGGGGGGCTCCTTGTAGCAGTGGGAAGACAGCGGGGGGCTATATTTGTCCACCCACAAGCTCCGATCCATGGAGACGTCATGGAAAAAGGCAGGAATGTCACAGAGATGTTTTCAGAGGAGGAATCCTCCGCCTCCTCTCTTTACTGTTCTTTATTGCTTTGTTTATTTGCACGGGGGGGGGGGGGGGGGGGGGGAAGAACCATAAAACAAAGACACGGAACAAAACAGTTGTGAACAACATGCCTGAAGGCTGCGTGGGAGGACAAGGGTCTTCCCCAAAGTGCACTCAAATCAGAAGCGCAATAA
Source organism: Brachionichthys hirsutus (assembly GCF_040956055.1). Classification (NCBI taxonomy): domain Eukaryota; kingdom Metazoa; phylum Chordata; class Actinopteri; order Lophiiformes; family Brachionichthyidae; genus Brachionichthys; species Brachionichthys hirsutus. Next base: position 23,935 of record NW_027180470.1, read on the forward strand.
AGCAAACAAGAATAGAGCAGCAGTGTCCTGCTGTCTCAGAGCCCGCCGTCAGTCTCTCTGGAGGTGTCTGTGAAGTGACGCTGAGATTCCGTCTTCATCTCGTCTCTCGCATTCTCGACGGCTTCTTCTTCTTCTTCTTCGGCTCATTTACTGCGGATGTGCAGCTCTGGCACAGAACGTATTGGATCGGACAGATGACCGTGACATATCAGAGCCTTTTGTGTTTCATGTCTTACGAGGCCACCGAGCTCATCGCTGCATGTCCCTGTAAGACTTGCATTCATTTGATCCGTTGCACATTCTATTGTGATTGATTTAGGTTGAGGTCCACTTTAAAGATGTCATTGTAGTAAAAAACTTAGCAAGCAAAGTTGAATCAATGGGAGTTGAGACCTTGCAAACCTACATAGATGAGAGGAGAAGAGAGCCTGAAAAAACGCAAACAAATTCAGTGTGACCAGCTCCGAGTGATGCAGCGATGGACTTGATAAGTGTTTGATCAACCCGTCCTCGTTTGACCGCCCCGGACAGACAAGCGTCTCGGTAGCTTGTGAGGGCTGGTCCATCGACATTTGATCTGTTCATGTCTAGTGGGCGTTTAGCAGCGAGCAAAAGACGACTTGCAGCGCTCCGCATCTCTGAAGGCTTTCCAAGTTCACAGTACTGACATGACGTCATAACTCACGCCTCGTATGGGCGGCAGAGGAAAACCAAAACCAAAACCCAATCTGAGTGCTGATTATTTGCCTTAAATGTGAAATGTCGCTCCGGGTTGGTCGACTAGTCTCATCTGTTGGCCTGTAAACCGTTTGAAAGACAGATGAATAGGAATAATTCTGCAGCCCCCCCCCCCCTCAGATGCATGAATGGTCAGACTACAGCTGTGTGTGACTTGAATGGACAGAGGCTCTCACAACATGTTGCATAATTTATGAGCGTGTTTCTTCACCTCTTATTAGTTCTCATCATTGGCTGCACACTGGGACACGCAGCAACTTCCACCTCGCCAAGGTCGCCAAGAGAGTCGGCCCTGCACATTATTAAAGCCACTCATGATGCATCTGATGCCGTTTATGAAGCAGACGTGTTTCTTACAACACAGAGGATGCTACATATCTATGCATCCCATCATGCAACGGTGGAATGTTATGAAGTATATTCATAAAAATACTGCGTTTGTGTACAAATTCGAGCCACTATTGTATGTCACTCTATATCTGCTCCTGATATAGATGTGTGACTGAAGTCAGCGCATGCTATCATGCCGTGCACGATCCTGCGGCATCCCCCTTCAGTCTGAAACCGTGTAATGTAATAGGTGCCGTGATAATTTCAGTCCGTGTGTCTTCCGTGTGATGAATGGGCATCCTGCCCCCCCCCCCCCCTCCTTACTTACATCACCTGCATTAGGCTCCAGCTCTAAGGACAAAACTTCATACATTTCGTCTGTTGGTTGAATCAGTATTGCTAATAAGTATTAAATGCAGGTGTGCAGAATTTAAAGAGCTACAACCCCAGAATAAAACTCACACACGCCAAAATAAAAAAAACTGTTTTACATTTAGGGGCGTAACCTCCCAGTTCAACCTTTCAATTAATTCACAAATTGATTATTTGAATGTAGCTGTTATAAAGAGTACTGAAAAATATCCGATACAGATTACCTGAGTTCCTCGGGGGGGGGGGGGGGGGGGTGTCTTCATGCCCTCTTTTTATCTGACCATCAGAACTGAATATTTTCTTTCAGCATGTATTTAAGACTCTGAAAGCAGTGAGGTTTGGATGCTTTTACAGTGCCACAGGGTTGACGTTCATCTGTTTGTCCTGCCTGCGACCACAGGTACATGACGGCAGCCTAACCATCCTCGGCATCACTAGAGATGACAGAGGCGCGTACACGTGTCGAGCCTACAGTGACCAGGGCGAGGTGCTCCACACGACCCGTCTGCTGGTTCAAGGTACTGTCTGCACCAATCCAACAGGACCTCTCCAGAGCATTTTCCTGTGTTGCTGACAAATATATCTGCCCCAGATCTTCGAATGGAAACTTGTTGCTTTTTTGGTCAAATGGCTGCGTTTACAACGCTAAAATGGCAAAACGTTCCTTCTGCTTGAAGGAAGTGACTGCGATGAAAAGCAGAGCCATGCACGCCTCTGCTGGGCTGATGTGTGTATGTAACACACCTTGTGAGTCAGTCAACAGCGCCGTCTGGGGCCCTCTCTGTGTGCGTTTGTGTGTGCGCTCTTCTGCAGAGGCATGCGTGCAAGACAGGCTCTGTCTAGGAGAACGTCACTGTCTGTCTCCGCTCCATTAACTCGGCTCTCTGCGAGACACAGATCAGATCGACGGATGTGATGCCAGCCTCCACTTTCTCTCAGTCTGCTGATGCTGCTGGCTGGAGGGAGGGAAGCGGGCTCCGTGTTTAACAAGAAAGCAAAGGCCTCTTGCTTTTGTGCTGGAGTTGGGTCTATTTTAATGGCTGACTTATGTTGGGGGCAAACGGAGCAGGGGAATTGCTCCTCTCTTTGTAGTCTAGTGAATATGCATGCACTCTCAATCCTAATACACATTAAAAAATCATTGCGTTGTAACCTAGTGAATAGTGTAGCCAGTCGTGCATGTGATGCCACTGCATTAAGGCTGCAGCCTCCAGTGGACCTGCTCATGCTACAGCACGCTGTCGTAGTGACAGGTCAGCTGTGGACATTCAGCTTCGGCTGACGGGGGCGCCTAAAATTGTGAAGCAGCTGAGAGATCGCTGCACTTAAAATTATGTGGGTTTGGGTTTGTGATCAAAGCCCAAGCCAAACCTCGTGTTAAATCATTTGATAGATTTCTAAATCACCTCAGAGATGCAGCCATAGCACATTAGCTGGCATTAAATATGCAGCAGGCTGATGAGACACAGTGTCTTTTATGTTAATTATAATAAATTGCAAGAATACATTTCAACATTATTCTTGAACATTTGTTTTCTGATTGTCGTAATAATATTTAAGTAAAGTCTCAGGAATTGGAATCACCCCATTCGATCTTCCCAGAGGTCGGAGTTCTATGTTTAAATTCCTTGTCTTGTCTGGTCAACAAACCCAAAGATCATCACTGAGGAACAGAAACACAGAAACGTCCGTGCTATTTTCAAGATGATAAAAGTGCTGCTTTTGACGTTTTGTCTTACAGGATGAATAAAATCAGCAAACAGTTGAAGTATAATTTTTTTTTTGGCACAATCAATTTCAAGTTATTTCTTAAATTTCATTATTGCTGATTTGTTAGGGATTTAATTTGCAGATTTATTGCATCATGTTTGACTGATTGAGCTATTTATCCCAACATAACATTTGTTGTGTGTGAAATGATTATAGGCTTGTGCTATAATAAAGTGTTATACTCACTGTAGATCAATGTGATGAGAGCATGTTGCTATTTTTATCCTCCGCTGTTTGCATAGTCAGGCTGCTGTTTGCGTCTCCGTTGCTGCGGCACAAACTTTATTATCTTCTATCATATTAACACCATAATGATGCTTTGCAATGCAAGAAACACCAAAGTAAAGGTTGAAGAGTGACTAAAATCTGGTGACCAAAGCAGAGGGCATGAGTAGAAGTAGCACGCAGATATCCTAGGAGTCCTAATTCTCACTGCGGTGATCGGTTTTTAATTGTTTTGTGAGACACCTACACACAAGGCCGTCAGCGGTCCCACCTGATGCTTGGAGCGGTGCACGCCGACGGGAGAAGAACCAGGGGGGGGCTTGTATCTGGATCCTCTCATAAAAGACAGCTTACCTTTCATGGCCTCTGCTGCTTTGGGAGCAAATAGAGTACTACAGGGGATGAGAAGTTTACAGTGTGAAGCACGCATAAGCTCCGCCTCTCCCCGCTGTTAAGGGCGTGATGCAGGAGCTGCCTGCTTTCCCTCATCGTACATCAGACGGCGGCGATTTATTGTAAACTAATGGGAATGCTCTTCCTCAAACCCGTGTCTTTAAGGATGTATGAGTTCGTACCTTTAATTTCCTGCTCGTCAAGTGATACCTCATGTTTAAAGTGTACTTTTTGTGTATTTCACCCAACTGGTTAAATTATGCATAAATTATAATTTATTTTTATATTATTATTATAATTAATGTTTTTTTTATTGTTTGTCAGATTTTCATTTTACATTATATAAATGTTTGTAACATTGTAAATATTTTAAACGAGAGCTAGATGAGGTCAGTCCAGTGATACAAAGTGAGGTGATGTGATGTGATATTGATAATACACACTATTGATAGTAAATGTGAGTCCAGGTTGAGGTGAATTCACAGATCGATCTTTCAAAAGTCTTATGTAAATATTTTATTCACTAGTTTGAAGCATCCCGTCTAAAAACAGGTGGTTTTCATAAAGTGTTCTATATTTTGCTCTAATAAAGATAAATAGAGATAAAAATGTAATTGAAGTTCAAATTTAATTAGTGGATAACTGGCGGTCAGCCTAAAGGATGTAAAAATAATTGATCAAATGACTCTAAAGAAGTCGCTCATTAAAGTTTTTATTTCACTATCTTTGTCGCAAAAAACATTTAATGCCTCTTCTTTCTTCCAAACAGAGACCAAAACTAGAGCTCAGTAAAGAGTGGCTGTTGGACGCTGTGTTTCTTTGTGCTGCTGTGTGTGACATTCATCCTGATGAAAGCATACTGTTGTTTCAGCCCTGAAATAGCAGACTGCTCTGTCACCAACACAAACCATGTGTTTGTGCTTCTCGCAGGGCCTCCCTACATCGTCTCTCCACCGGAAAACATCACTGTCAACATATCCCAGAATGCACTCTTCACCTGCCAAGCAGAGGCGTATCCTGGAAATCTGACCTACACCTGGTTCTGGGAGGAGGACAACGTCTACTTCAAGAAGTAAAGTTATGATCAGGTTCACCTCTGTGCTGTCGCTGCAACGGCTCCACCCAGTGTCAGCCGAGCAGGGGGGGGGGGGGGGGGCAGACTTTAAGGCCTTGTTTAGAGGCGCAGTCATTTCAAGCAGCCTCACGCAGGCCGCACAATGCTTATGTGATATGTATGACTCTCAGAGTGTGTGTGTGCTGGTGCCCTATCCCACTGAGGCCCCAGAGGCAGTAAACATGACCCTGGTGGGGGTCCGTCTGGACAGTGCCAGGCGAGTTAGTTCACTCCGATGACTCGACTCAGGCCTCGTGTCATCACATGCCTCTCATGCAGTGATGATCCCAAACATACCCAGGCCCTTTGTGGCTTTACAGCAGGCAAAGGGTGGGTGGATGGATGGATGGATGGATGGATGGGTGGATGGATGGGTGGGTGGATGGATGGGTGGATGGATGGATGGATGGATGGGTGGGTGGATGGATAGATGGATGGGTGGATGGGTGGGTGGGTGGATGGATGGATGGATAGATGGATGGATGGGTGGATGGATGGATGGATGGGTGGGTGGGTGGATGGATGGATGGATGGATGGATGGATGGATGGACGGATGGATGGATGGATGGGTGGGTGGGTGGACGGATGGGTGGATGGGTGGAATGATGGATGAATGATACACAATAAGGCAGAGGTCTGCTCATGAAATGATCTCATTTGATTTAATCAATTTTCCACCAATCCTTAATGATTTAGAGGAGAGTTAAAAGCCATTGATATGAACAACAGGTTGAAGCTATTCTGCGACGCTCTCTTTGATAATCCTTCAGCTGTAAATGTTACTCGTCCATCTATAAAGACCTATGCAGGGTTCATTGGGTTTTTATGTTCCAGTCAGATGAATCTTTATGGCCTGTATTAGATCTATCTCTGAATAAAATCTACTATTACTTTAATATATTGATAAAACTGGTCATTAATTTCTTCAAGCCCTACTTTATAAAGTGCAAGTATTTATTTTAGACATCCCTCGCCAGTGATAAAGCGCTGTTTGACTCTCTGCTGCTCTCTTATGGCACCTTGATGCACTTCATTTAAATCTCTCTCTCTCTTGCTCTCTCTCTTTCTCTCTCTCTCGCTCTCTCTCTCTCTCTCTGTTCTGTGTACTGTGTGTATATATATATGTGCTTGATCATTTGACATCTGTGATTTCCTGCAGTGATCTGAAGCTCCGAGTTCGCATTCTCATTGATGGCAGCCTGATCATCTTCCGGGTCAAGCCGGAGGACGACGGGAAATACACCTGCAGTCCGAGCAACAGCCTCGGCATCTCGCCTTCAGCCTCAGCCTACCTGACTGTTCAGTGTGAGTGTTTCTATGGCAACAAAGTGGAGGGGGAGATGGCACAGCGGCGTGGAGGCTGCTCGTCTGTGAGGCTGCTGCGTTCTTAAGCTGAAACGCAAACCTTGATGTCAAGGTCAGATGTGATGGTCAGGATGCAGAGAGTCTCTTTTCACATTCTGCGTGCTTTTAAGTGATATGATTATCTATTCATGTTTGCCTGCCGTGTGTAATTATCATCCGTTTCACGCTGTTTACGCAAGCCTACCTCTGCGCGCACACAAGAGCTCATGAATCTGCCTCTGCCTACATGAAACAACAAACTTCTCGCTCATCAGTTCGGACCGATGAGAGAGAAAAGAGCCGCTCCTGGCCATCTGACGTTTCCTCCTCGGCCCTTGAGCTAATTTGCTCCCAAGTTGCTGCTGGTCATTTGTTACTGCGCTGCGCTTTGTGTGGGAGCTGAAGGAGTCAGCTCTGCAAGCACAGCTTTCATCTCTGGCCTCAAATACAGCCGACCACGATTAATCCAGTGGCCAGGATGCTGCATGCAGAACGCACTGCAGGCCTTTATTTATTTATCAAGAACCTCATCCACATTCCCAGGTTATGAATACTTAAATTATATTTAAAGTTTTTTCTCCGGTCACTCATCATGAAAGTATGAATCAATAAATGTTATGGTGTAAATCTGCTAATTTAAATTAAAAACAGCAAGTCTCACATTGTGATGACGCTGGTTTCTGTGGTGTGTTGGCCTCTGCAAGCTGCAAAACAACAGTCTCAAAAATGTTTCTGTCAATGTTTTTTTTTCTTCTTCAAATTGATCTCTTAATATTCTCAAAAGAAAAACATCCTTTGCTTCGAGCCCTAAAAATGAGCAAACACATCCTGTTTGTGACAGTGATCGTTCCTGAGAAGTGCATTTGTTAATACATTCAGAGCAAACATTTGATTATATGATGCATTTGATCGATTTTATATCCTCCTTCACTATGACTGAGCTTTCCTCTGCTTCCAGACCCTGCTCGAGTGATCAGCATGCCACCGGTCATTTATGTTCCACGGAAACTGCCAGGCATCATCCGCTGCCCCGTGGACGCCAACCCACCTGCGACATCAGTGAAGTGGGAGAAAGACGGCTATCCTCTCAGGGTGGAGAAGGTTAGCCAGTTTGTGTTTGTGTTAGTTTCTTGCACGCTTTCACGTTTTCTGGTCACAAACAGGTAAAGTCAATGTTTCTAATATTTCATCAAAAAGATAAAGATGATAGAATAAAAGAAACATGTCCTTCTTTCTACTCCATTATGATCTGATTTGTCTTGTGACCGTTGGATGGGCCTGGCCCACAGGTCGGGAACCAGCTACAATGCTGCTTACATTAGCCTAACTGCATCACTAATATTGGAGTTAGCTGTAACATATCACTCACATGCGTCTATAGAATGAGTGCTTCTACTTTTGTTACTTCAAGTCCTGGCTTCAGTATTAAGTGGATCTTTTTATTATCTTAACATTACAGCATTGTTTATTTTACCTATGTTAAATGTTCTGTTTCCACTGCTGCACCTATGGCTGATTCAGAAACGTTTCGATTAGTGCTTTCATTTGCTTCTCGTTAATCTGAGAGGTATTTTTGTTTTCTCGTGTTTTTCCCCAAGTCAAGCATTTCCATTGCCCCCTTCTCCTGTAGTACCCTGGTTGGAGCCTGATGGCAGATGGAAGTATCCGTGTGGCGGAGGCTACAGAAGACTCCCTGGGCACATACACCTGCGTGCCTTACAACGCCCTGGGTACCATGGGCATGTCCCCCCCTGCCACTTTGGTGCTAAAGGTGCACCGCTGCTCGTGCTGAGTTCGTGATCTGCACATTATAACAGTAAATGATGTGATGATTGTCTGGCGTCCCTGCAGGATCCCCCTTACTTTAATGTGAGGCCTGGGGGGGAGTACCGCCAGGAGGCTGGGAGAGAGCTAGTTATCCCCTGTGCTGCTTCTGGAGACCCTGATATCCCAAGCATCACCTGGAGAAAGGTGCAGTAGTCAAACTCCTAGTCCTGTTTCCCTGGTCACCTGTGCTGAAACGTCTTAACCAAGCTGCTGTAACTTCTCCATTGAAGGTGGGCAAGCCAAGCAAGAGTAAGCACAACATCCTACCCAGTGGCAGCTTACAGTTCCTGTCCCTCGGCAAAGAGGACCACGGAGAATGGGAGTGCGTAGCCACCAATGTGGTCACAAGCATCACTGCCAGCACGCGCATCCTCGTCATCGGTACCAAAAACCGGGCCCCGTGCTCGCTGCGCCTCGACTCATTTTATTTCATCCAAATTTACCTTTCAGGATCATTTCGTTCCGCCAGACCTCAAGCCTCTCACTTCTGCCTAACTTCTCTTTCATCACTGTTCAAATGTAATTAGACTTAATCTACAAAAAAAAAAAAAAAAATCATTTATGATGGAATCTGTAGCTTCAGTGTGGATTCTTCTGATGTCTTGAATTAAGGAACCAGGGAGCTATTGTTGTTAGGTTTTACATAATATAATTATTATTAAATCAGCCCCAGTCACCCGTTACCCCGGCGTCTATGGAGCCCTCATACCCTCACACAGCTGGCTGAGTGCCGCCATGTGACCGGCCCTCAGCTGACAGGTGTCACAGGGTGGTGGAGACAGCTGTGCTTCTCAGACCGTGCTCATAGGTCTTACTTTAATGCCAGCGAGGCGTCACTGGCCTCGGGCCACACAGCACAGCTGTTATGTGGGTGGGCTGAGCGGAGCTGCAGACAGCGGTGCTACTCCTGAACTCGACCTGAGTCTGGTCACCACCTCATCCTGCATCACTTTATCCACCAAGAGCAGGTAGACACAAGATGCTGCACGCTCAGAATAAAGCTGGGATTAAAAGGACCAGTTATGTGAATAAAATCTATGCATTATTTTATCTTTTTTAAATCATGTTATGACTGTATGTTATATTAAACAACAATTGTAAGTAGTTTAATATCCGTTAAGTAAATTGGTGCTCATGCTCTTAAATGCTGTTCCCGTTCTCTGTCTCCTTAAACCACTTAGGCACCAGCCCACACGCTCCCGGCAATATCCATGTACTGCCCTCAACGACCTCTGCTAATGTGTCCTGGGAGCCAGGCTATGACGGAGGCTTCGAACAGACGTTCTCTGTGTGGTTCGGCCCAGTGTGAGTGCTCTCACTTAACTCTGAATCAATGGCATCAATCTGCAGATGTTCACCTCGGTTTATGTCTGTCAGTGTTGCCGAATTTACCAGCGCGAAAGCACAAATAAATAAGCAAATGACAGGAAGGCTTGAAATTAAGGGTTAGAAAATTATTGACCGGAAAGGTGGAAGCTGAAAGAATTAACCGGCAGCTGCACGAAAACAAAAAGCAGCATGCATGCACTCACGCAAGGGTTTTAAAAAATGTGCAGCAGTGATTTTTCTTTTTCTTTTTTTGTTTTATGTCACCTGAAACTAGTGACGGCATTTTGTTCCTTTTAATGATTACATTGATTTAATCAGCGACCAAAACGAACAGAAACAACAGCAACATCCCAAGCACCATAAATGCATCACAATCACTAATTACTAACCCCATCAGCGGTGATTACAGCACTAATTCGCTTCATGGACTGCAGCAGCAGGCGGATATATCGATTCTGGTTCTGGTTCTTTATGTGATCTGTTGTTTTCCCTCCTGCTTGCATAAGGCTGCTGTAGCTGAACTGTTGGACTTGTGAGTGTTCACCCCTCGGCTGGTGGACTGTCCTGCCTCCAACATGCCAATGACCAGCTGCCGGTGGCGTGATGACCGGTCATGTTGCCCTAACAGGCCTTACTGCACTTTTTAAGCAGGCTATCAACCATTTAAAACTAGAAAACAACAACATTGTCACTAAAATGAACAAAGACCGGACTCACATAAATCAGTCAAGCAGGGCCAAAGTTTTTATGTTGTTATTTATCACAATATAAATCTGACAAATTTCAAGATAAAGGTTTCTCAAACTGAGCCAAAATATTTTTTAAATTGTTTGCCTCCTTGTTCTGAGTTTGCTTTTCCATTGGTCATTTCCTTGTAGCATAAATAAAGATCATATGGATGCATTTCTAAAGTTGGATTTTAATTTGAAGCCATAACAAAATAATTTTAGTAACCTGACCTTTAACCTCCTAAGACGCGAAGTCTTGTATTTTTAATTTATCTTGGCTATTTGGGCTGAGTGGGACCTGAGGAGTGTAAAAACAAAGAATCATCTTTTATCGTGACGTAGTTTCGGAGAAAAGTTATGTCCACATATGAGGTTTAAAGAATCCAGGTACGGCGCAATACTGATTTATGTCCAAGCAACAGGACACTATTCAGTATTATTTAGGCTTACCCTTAATTCCTACCTATTTCTCTGTTTTTCTGCCTCATTCCTGTTATTAGGTCAAAGAGAACAGACTTTGGTCCTCATGACTGGCATTCCATGCCTGTTTCTGGTGCTCAGACCTGGCTGGTGGTGCCAGGCCTGGAGCCTGGGACAGAGTACCAGTTCAGTGTGTTGGCACAAAACAAACTGGGCACAGGTCCGTTCAGCGAAGTTGTGACAGTCCACACTGCGGGTGAGTTGCTGCTTCTTGACTTCGCTTACAGAGCCGCAGTGAATCTTTAGACTAAGATGAGAAGCGGTAAAGAAAGATGCTGCCCTCTGGTGATGTTTAAATTAATGTATAGGAAGGGCCCTTTTCATATGGAAGGAGGGACGTCAGCACGAGATGTTTCTTAATACAATCTCTCTAAATAGTGTTCTCTGAATGAACAAGTAAACGTATTTCCTGTGAGAGAGATACGCAGCATTAGTAAATGAAGAGTTCTTTCAGATTCTTCTGCGCTTTCATTGCTCAAGGACGCGTCGCCGTTTCAGGCATTGTGTGCTACTATGTGTGAATCGAAAGTGAATGAGGTGCCTGGTGTTTAAAATCGATGTTTCAGCAAAAGATGGCGCGAATAGAGAACGGTTTATTAGATTTTCCAACATATGATGAAACAGGAAGGCATGCACCGATCACAACCTCAGTCCGCCATCTTGTTCAGCGCCATCTAAAACAGCATCTGTCCGTGGGGTCTGACTCTGGCACCTGGTGAAACGCAGTAGGTCCTTGAACATGGACGCATCCCAAGTTGTGGAGAGCTCAAATCTGTAAACGCTTTTGAAAGCAGATTTACCAGGAGACTTGACGGCAGTTATTTCCGCACAATGATGACTATGTTACATTTTTCAGTGTTGGTCCAGATTCTGCTATGCATCACCGACAAACAATGCTTAACAAAGGATAAATGAGGCCTGCAAAGTTCTGACCTAATTCTCACACCCAGAGAGCAGCAATAGAGGAATGGTTGGGCTGGAAGTTAAACTGCATGTACACATTACGTGTATCATATAATGTTATTTCACAGTATATTTAAGTACATGTACAATAGCAGGTGCTACAAACCTGAACCTAAATCCTACTCAAAATGTTATTAACTATTCATTGACCAAATGACTCATTGAGCTGTTGAATTTTTTTCATTTTATTTCCAGTCATTGTCAGTGGAAGTATGTAAAATGCCTGATAGTCATTTATCAAAGGTTATCATATTAACTAAGGTATTAATTATCTGTTATTAAGCGTTTATAGAGCTGATACTTGATTTTTCAATACAGTAACAAGTAGCTGTTACGTAACGTTTTGAAGTGCTTACATGCTTATTATGCTTCCGTCATGTCTGAATGCATTTCCTCTTTGTTCGTTGTGTGGGCGCCATCTCTGGCCCGCAGGCTCTCCTCTTGGTACCCCAGAACCACTGGTGCTTCTTACTCCACCACGGTGCCTCACAGCCAATCGCACGCAGCACGGTGTCCTCCTCACGTGGCTCCCTCCAGCAAACCACTCCTCGCCCATCGACCGATACATCATGGAGTTTCGCCTGGGGGAGAGGTGGGAGGTTCTGGATGACTTGATCCCATCTACTGAAACCGAGCTCGTAGCTCGAGACCTTGTTCAGGTTAGATAAGTACACATTTTTATATTTTTCTGCTGTAATGAAATAATTTCCCAGATCTGAGATGAATAAAATATTTCTATTCTATTCTAAATAATATGATCAAAATAAAGCGATTCTTGTTTTCCAAAACAAATGTATCATATGTGATGTGATTTTAAATGACTGAAAGACTGCAATTGCAAAAGATTTATTATTTTAGCCTTTTAGATTTTTGATTTAATTGTAATAATCTTTGGGCTGCAGACTATAATTCTTCATATGAAATTGTAATAAGACCACAATTTCCAAACCCAATCACACAATAACGTACGACGCAGTGGAGTGGATGCAGAGAAGAGTGTTTGCTTCTCCTCTCTGGCAGGAGTCCTGGTATGAGTTTAGAGTGATGGCTGTCATGGATGACCTGATCAGTGAGAGCAGCAACGTAGTGGGAGTGTCCAGCACTGGTCAGTTTCCTGAAAAAGACGTTTTATATTTATAGAAGAACACACAGAAATGCTTTGCCTTCCTAAGGGATAGATTTGTCACTAAATTCTGTTTTCTACCTGTGCCCCAGCAGATCCCTTCCCCCCAGCAGAGTTGCCCGATGAAGGGCTGGCGCGGCCTGTGGTGGCGGGTGTTGTGGCGACTATATGTTTTCTGGCTGCAGCAGTACTTTTTAGCACTCTAGCAGCTTGCTTTGTCAATAAGCAACACCGACGCAAACTCAAGCGAAAGCCAGGTCAGTCTCTCACGCCCGAACATGGATGCATTATTGAATGGCTTTGAATGTGTGGGAAAAAACTATACGGAGATTAATAATGAATAAAGCAACTCACAACTACCATAAAGAGAATCAAAAATGACCAGAAAGAGAATTAGAGATTTTTGAATCTGGGGTTTTCAATGTTACTATTTAAAAAAAAATCCTGACCTCATTCTGGATCAAATAAATAAATGGTTTTAGTGAGTCAATTGAATGCATATTTTACAAGATATGATTTTTTTTATTTTTCATTTAAAGCATCCATTATAAGTAAATGGAAAAATCCAGATTGTTTTCTATCCAGGCAGGCTTCTAGATTGTTCTCAAAATGTAATGGGATTTAAGTTAGATGTTCAGCTTGTTTTCAAGATCCATCCAGCATTTTTTTCCTTGTAATCCTGCTAAAAAACAGACAAACCCTGCAAAAACATAACCTCCTTGGTAGAGATAATTGCAACAAATAGAAAAAAAAAAAATGCAGACAGGGGGGGAAGAGTGGAGACACACACCAAGAAACACAAATTTTTTTTACAATAACATACAAAAACAACCACAAAGGGAGACAAACGAAATGTGGAATCACTTGTCTTGGTGTAATTTCATTCTGGGCGTCTTCCTTGAGGGCAGGATGTTTCGTGCCCGTGCTTTCATAACTTATCCATGTGTGTAACTTCTTGTAGCGTTCAGTGGGGAAATGCTGAATCAAAGTGTTTTTGTCCTCACAGATCCTCCCTTGTCTGTGACACACTTCAGGAAAAGCATTGAGTCACCGTAAGTAAAGCCCAAACCAGAGCCGCTGCACTCTGCCTCTGGGCGGCCAGTGTGCGCGTTAATGCACTTCTCACTTCATCTCTACCCATGCACAGTCTGATGAGGCATGCTTTGTAACAACACGAGACAGTAAGGCCATCAAGCAGTTAAGTTGGTTTTAAAGCAGCTGGTAGCTGGTTGATAGAGAGATTGAATATTTATAAAAGTTTGCAAAATGAATAGGCATGTAGGGGACGCCCAAACAGATGATTCAACAAACTGCTTCTATGATGAGGCTAAACTATAGGTGTAGCAGAATACATAACTCAGCAGCCTCTAGTGGTTCATGGGCAGAAAGCACAGTTCCAAACGGCTAAATCAGCATTTTATATTTCTTTTTTTTACATATGTACCTTAAATTTGTGTATTCATTTTTGATCCATCGGTATTTTAAAACTTCAAACACTTTTGGCCTTCTGCATGATTCTCAGTGAAATAGTGGCGTCTGTGTTCAGCTTGTCAATAAAGTTGAAATCCCCTCAGTCAACATCAATAAAGTTGAAATGTCCACATTTAAAAGAAAACTAAGAAGAAGGATATAGAAAGAATAATTAACAAGGAAGGTTCATGAAATGCCACAACACAAGTAACATATGAAATCAAGACGCCAATGAAATGATTAAGCAGCACTATTAGGCTTATAAGAATAATCAAGTGGTAAAGTTTTCAATAATGTTAAAGTAGATGTTTTATATACTGCGTGTTTTAAATAAGATTGAGAAAAATTGAAGAGGGAAAGGCGTCCTAAAACACAAAGAAGAATAGTTGCGTGAAAAAGGAAGTTAAAAGACTGAGCCCTTTACCAAAAAAGGTAAAATGAGCTAAGACCATTGGAGGAGATGACAGCCAATGGAAGGAGACCCGAGCCAGAACGAGGAAAGAGTGTAAAAATAGAGGAAAGGGGGGGAAATAGTTATCAGTTCCATTATAGCACAAACAAGAATAACGGCAGTTTGATGTAAACAGTAAAGGGCCAAGGCTTTCTTGATTACGATGACCTTCGTAATCTCAAGGAAAATGATAACAATAAAGGTGACATGCTATTACAAGTCTTGCTCGTAGTCCCTGGACAATTGGCTGCATCCCCATTCCCCTGGCAGGTAATCTTTACTGGAACTGGAGATGTCAGCCACAGACAACCAAGGCTACTGGGAAAAGAGTGTGCTGCATCCAGCTGGAAGAAAACAATGAAACCTGCAAAGCATTGCTGTCCACTGAGATATTGTGGAATAATATGGAATTTATGTGACCCAATATCAGTGCAAGCTGTGGTGATACACCGTGATGACACATTTAATGTACAATACTCACGACATACGTGCATTTGTCTGTGTCTGTCTATAACTTTTTGTGTATTTGTGCCTTCATTTCTGTCTTCAACCAAGATCATTTGTGACACTAATCTGTGTCAATCCCATTCCAGAATAAATGTTTTTTCCCTGCAACTGGAGGCAAATTGTCAGATATGCTTCTTTAAAATGTCCGGGCAGGCAGAACAGGTAGTTCACACATAGTCCTTCCTGCAAGTGGCATAGTCAAAGATAAACCAGGCCCGTGTCGTTTTTCTCCCATCGCAGGCCTCCTCTCACCCCCTTGCCAGGGGTAGAGCCCTGCTGGGATGAGCCTGCCAGGAGCAGTTTCTTGCCCCCGCCTGCCAGCCCCCTGTGAGTGCCTGCACTGCACTGGCTTGGCTGCATGGTTAACACACTGCATACAAATCAACTGACAGCTAATTATTGTAGCGAAAGCCCACTGCTATTTGCATGTGCAGATCTTCATGCATCCTACAGGGTTTAAATTTCATTATCTCAGCTGCATGTACAGTTCCGGACTGTGTATATGCACTCTTTATAATGAATAGCCACTTGATGCATTAAGTGACTGAGGAAGTGTTGACTATGCTGCTCCTGGTGTGGCCAAATGAGGCCTGGTTAGAAGTAAACTGCTTCTCATATTGCCATTTGGTGCAGTACATGGACATTCGTCTCACTTCCCATCCAGAAGATGTCGAGTCAATAGATCTGTGACATGGTTGTCGTGATTGCGTCATCAGTTCTCCTCTCATTCTGTCATTCTGGCTTGGGTCATTAGCTACTGTCCTATCGGGGTGCTTCTGCTGCTGCTGCCTCCATAAACTAGTCATTGTCACAATGCAGTTATTTATGGCTGCCGCGATAGAGTGCATTCACTTTTTGTGTCATCTGTTTCGAGGAATGAAAATGCGTATATGTGCTTATCAAAGCATCCAGATATCTTTATTTTACTTGGAAAAACACTCAACAGACTTTACTGTATCACTTCTTGTGGCGTGTGTTTTATTAAGTCAGGACCGTTGTCTGGATTTCCCACCAGGTTATCATCGGGGAAGATTAGTCCAGAGAGCTCCCCTCCATCTCGACCCCGCTCTCTCTCTTCAGAGGGTTCCCACGGTCCCGGCCTCTACGTCAGAAAACTGCCCAGCCCTCAGAGAGAACGAGAGAAAGAGCTTTCCTTCTACAAGAAAACCAAGCGTGCCATAGCTAGCAAGAAATACAGTGTGTCCAAGTATGAGGCAGAGGTCACCACGCCTATTGAACTGATATGCCGTGGCCCTGATGGCCGTTTCGTCATGGAGACCAGTCCACCGCCCCGCCGTATCCATGGCTTCCCCTTCGCAGAGGAGTCCGACATGTACCCTGAGTTTCGGCAGTCGGATGAGGAGAATGATTTTGACCCTGGGCCTCTGCCGCCCATCATGCCCACCCTGCGGCCCCAGCTCTCTCCAACGTCCTCCAGCCTGGAGTCTACGCAGCCCCCAACCTACAGCCCTCGCCTACACAGGCCCATGGAAGGTATGAGCTTTGCAGAGGGCAGTGCACTTCACGCCTCAGGGCAGGCACCGTCCTCCCGCTACAGGGG
The DNA here is from genome assembly GCF_040956055.1 of Brachionichthys hirsutus. Taxonomy (NCBI): domain Eukaryota; kingdom Metazoa; phylum Chordata; class Actinopteri; order Lophiiformes; family Brachionichthyidae; genus Brachionichthys; species Brachionichthys hirsutus. The sequence continues at coordinate 40,661 of NW_027180470.1, forward strand.
CTTTCCCCAGGGCCCGTTCTATGGGTATCTAGGCAGTCGCGGTGAATCAGGGATTCCACCACCATTCTACATGCCTGACATCAGCCCGCGTAGCTCTGCTCTGTCCTCTCCCCCTGGCACCGGCGATGGGCCCTTCGGTTACCCCTCCATCCCAGAGGAGAGTGGAGAGACGGAGCTCCATCAGTACTCTACCTCTGGCCATTCTCTGTCTCACACACAGAGCCCTCCTCCTCGCTCACCTGAAAGCTGGCAGCCTCATGAGTTACCGTTCCTGGGTTTAGGGGGTCCAAGGTTTATATATCCACCTCACCAATCCTTACACCATCCCCAGGACCTCCCTGACCCCCCACCATACCCGCCACACTCTCTCCCCCCAAGTCGCCTGCAATTCCCTCCCCTAAAGGATCCATCAAGCCCTGGACTCCTGCAGCTGGAAGTCCCTGTGGCTCCCCCAGGCAGAGACAGGCTCCTGGGGCCTCCGGTTAGGCGTTTAGCTATGCAACAGGCCCAGAGTCTCGGCCAGCTCAGACACACGGCCCACGGTGTGGGTGTACCAGTGTTGCCTTACTCTGACCCGGCAGCCCGCGCAGGGAGCCCAAGCACAGCCCCCAGTAGTAGCCCTCAGTCCTGGCTCAGCCCGAGGGCAGGGCGCCGGGCAGACCCCAACCTACCCCCGCTAGTACTCCAGCCCTCCCGACTTTCTCCACTCTCCCAAAGCCCTCTCAGCACCCAGCCAGGTTCTCCAGATATTCTAGTGCGCCCCCCTCCCCGTCCCAGCATTCTCCGCACCTCTCGGTCTTTGGAGATGTCTGAGATCACTCTGCAGCCCTCAGCCACTGTCAGTTTCTCTCGGAGGTCCTCCCTGACAGCCTCTCCCACTCAGGGCGCCAGGCTACCCAGCCCCAGTTACCATGCCCACATGTCCTATGCCTCCACTGCAGCCAGTTATCCCTCCCAGTCCCCCTCTCCCCCTCAGGAGGGCAGGGACGTTTTCGGGCAGAGGCCATCCCAGAGAAGGACAGAGGAGGAGATGCTTCCCTCAGAGCCCTCTCAGCGCCAGATATCAGCCTCAGGGTAGGTGATACATTCCAGTAGAGAATAGTCACATATTTATTCAAAGTGGAGACTTCTCTCCTCGACTGCTCTCTATTCCAAAGTTCCTCAGTACTTATGCAGTTTTACTTGATGTCTTCATTTCGGCATAAATAAGATGCATATTGTTAATTAATATGCAGAAGGCATGTAATTGCATTTAGCACACATTGTATCACATGGTGAAAAAAACAAATCCCTAAACCTGATGGCATGCGAAACCTCAGTATTGCTTTTAATATCATGTATTGTTCTTTTTATTTGACAATGTATATCTTATCTTATCAAACATATATTTTTGTATAAAACTATTAACTTTGAAATTAACATATAACAATAAAAAAAAGCATTCTGATTATTTATATCATTTTCAAAGCTTGCTCTAAATTAAATTGGATTGGATCAATAATCAAAAGACTACCAATTTCTTTTTACATTTTTATACAACTTTAAAAACAACCTGAATATTTGATAAACTATTATTACCAATTTTTTTAATTACAAACAACTAATACAAATAATACAGCAGGGGCCAATTCCAGAAGTTTCACCTATTATAAAGCATTTAGGAGCACTAAATAATGGCATTATTAATGGTTAATACATTGTTTAATAATTTGTTGTGGAAAATTAGAACCTGCTCATAATAACAGCACTAATAGGTGTATACTTTAATATTAGAATATCCTTTGGGTTGCTGTTTTGAAAATCCTCCATAGCTGTTAATTAACAAAATAAAGTCATTAATAATTAAGATTAAAAACTACTTTGCAATTTTTAGCCTCAGCAAATCATCATACAATAATTTGAGCCTGCAGATGTGTATAATAGCAAGTTTGGTAACTATAAATATAGTTATGTCCAAAAGCACTTCTGCCCTTTTCAAGAAGGTCAGAGGTCAAATTATAAGAAGTATTTAAGTTCTAAATAGAAAATCACTTGTCCTGCTAGAGGAGTATTAAAACAGCCGCAACATGGCAACCAAAACATATTTATTAAGCCTTATATGACTGTTATACAAGAGACTATATAGCATTGTATCCCGAATATTTCTGTAGACCTTCCTGCCCCCCCCCTCTCACACCCACCTCAGTAGCCACACCCTAGAAGCTACACTCATACAATGGCTTACTGCCCTGCATCACAGGGCAGTAAGGGAAGGTATCTTATAGGGCTGCTGCTTCATAGAGGGTAAGGGTCTTACATTATTTGTTTTTGATTGATCTCAGCTATCTGGGCAGCGTTGTGACCCGGTCCCCCACGCAGCAATAGGTAAGGGTCGGACCCATGTCTGAGAGGGGAGGGGGTCAGCAGGGGGAGGGCTCTAATCACTCTCTCCTTTAAAGGGGAATCGCTTTGGGTTGTGCCTCTGTGCTGGATTCAAGTGAAGTACAACTAATGCAATTGTTGACTGCAGGACACATTTGTCAATACACTGTCAAGGCGCAGTCAGCCTGCTGCGGCGCAGGCTGCAGCAATTAGGCTTGCGAGCAAGCAGGAGGAGCCGTTTCGGACTGGGGAGAAGCATTTTGATCTTTTTTGGACTGTTTGAATACTGACCTGTTTCCCTGCACCAAAAAAAAAGCCTTGAATCTATAGAGGACGCACATGAACGATAGACTGGAGTATTCCCCTTTAAAGTTTTGTTCCATGTGCAAAATGCCATGCATGCATTCTCTAAACTTCTCTCTACAACCAAACAAATAACAACAATTCTCAAACTAAATTCTATCACATTTGTTGTCCTGAGTGCTTTCGTTTTTCCGCCATTTGACTGTTCTTAATGGCCATTTCCTCTTCCTGTCATGTGACTTGTTCTTTAACGGCCATTTCCTCTTCCTGCCATTTCCTCCCGTCAGCATGGTGAAGCCTCTGTACGCAGTGTTCATGTTGATGAAATTGTGCCGTACAGTGTTCATGTCTATGGAAATGCGCTCTCTTTAACACACAGTTTAGGTGATAATGGAAATGTTCTCTGTCTGTCCAGGACTGATGCAATTCTCCCATTTGTCTCCCCCCTCTCTGCTAATGCTCTCAATCTCTCTCTCCACAGTGACAAGTGATGGACAGCATCGCTAAAGCTTTGCGTTCCTATGCCTTTTCAAACAGTACATGACTGGCACAACAACTTGACTTAGAAAACATGAAACATGTGTTCAGCTCCTTGAGATTGAGCCGCCGTTGAGCCTCAAGAAGCTGAACTGAAAGCGTTTGTGAGGTTATTTGGATTTGATTGAATTTTATTGCCTCTTTCTTTGAGAGATGGACAACAAAGCCAAAGTATTTGGTGTGAGGTAAAGCTACGTTCAAGACAGACTGCATACTATGACAAAGTAGATACTTTGATTTGATTATTTTTCATCAGATATAGCATGTATCACTCATGAAATGAAAATAGTTTGGGCTTCAAAAACATTTTTTTTCCTGGTTGTGCTTGCGATCATCTTTGAGATAATCAGTCTTTTTCTTTTGATAATGAGTTAATATCTATCCTACCACCGAATTCCATCCGGATCGGACCCAGAATGACGTCAGGAAAAAATATAACATTTTAACATTGAAAACCCCATTCACGGATTCAAATAATAGTTACAAATAAACATCAACTCTGATTCACTTTAACTGTCCATGGTTGGTGTATAAAGATACCAAGAACAATTTAGAACCTTTTGGTGATGATCCAGATCGCCATGTGGACGGTGTAAATCTAATTAGGAGTGGAATAAGCTGCTCAGCGGAGGTCTGTGCACTCTGAGTGCTTTTCTAGTTTCTTCTGCTTTCTTGTTGTCTCTCTACAAACTAGGTTGCATCTCAAGGAGTCACACAAGACGATGCATTCACTGCCTCCTCTGGCAGGAGATTCTAAAAGAAATCCTGTCATGTACGACGCCCCATTATTGTGCAGTCTAATAGTGTGTGCATGCTTTAGATTCTAGATTCCAGATTTAGCAACTCCTGCAGCCCACCTTTAGACCTGGGTCAGACCAGCATCCATTAATGACAGGAACACGAAGTTGTGAAGATGCTATTTATGTGCTACTGTGGCAGTACTGATGTAAAATAAGCATTAGGATTAATAAGAGTAGAGTTTTATGATATTGAAACATCAGCACTAAAATTGAACAAATAACTGCAAGCATAACCAATCATAGCCGAGCAGTTTTCAACCGCATCAGTGCACACGTCGCTTTCATGAGTGCACACGTCGCGGTGCATTTAGTGCAAACTGAAATTAGAAACAGGAGAATCTCATAGAGAATTGTAATAATAGTTTAATGTTACATAAATGGCAATTTTGCAATTCCAGACATTATTTTCATTTTATGAGTTTAATAAGGGTCTGCTCTTCTCACACAGTCACTATTTAAAGACCCTCAGTGAGCACAGTAATCTCATATTGTCTTACCTTGATTGTGAGCGTTGTCACAACCTTTAATGTTCGCAGCTTTACAATTATAACACCTGAAATGAGTGAACTTGGTGCTTTTGCATCATTAACACTTCAAGGATAAATACGTGCAATCATAATTCCTCAATTGCAGACCGGGTCTTTGATGTAAAGATTGTTTGAGAAGAAATGTAATAGCCAATCAATTCACCAAACCCAATTATTTTATTTTCCCTCTTTCTTTTTTTTTTGCATTCAACTTGAATCATCCATCAATGCAAATAGAAAGTGTAAATGTATCATCTCAGTGGAGACGGATCTGAGTAGAATTCAATTCAAAAGCATCTACCGAGAATAGCTATGCAGGGGTCTGTCTTTTCACATCCGAGGTGGGAGCGAACAACGGCTGGAAAACCTGTGCTGTGCTGTCTTTCCTCTCCTCAGGGAACCTCTAGGTGTGTCTAGTGATCCTGCAAGGTCTGAGAGCTTGCCAGCGCTGCTGCACCACTGTATTACAAAAGTAAAGGGAGCGGCCGCCAACAACAACAACAACACAACCTCTGGAAGGGGAAGTGCTCTCTCTGACGGTGCGTGAAAAGATGAAAGAGATTTATCTTCAAATGTGTGTGGGGGCGGTGTGTTATTCCTGGCCTTTCTCTCTGCCTCCCTTGTCAGGTGTGTGTTCCTCTCAGACCCAGCAGCAATCGCAGACACCCCAAGAGGGGCGGGATCTAAACCTCCAGAGAAAGAGGAAAAAGCAGAACAAGAAGAACTCCTATATCTCTTTGACCTCCTTCCTGCACCACAGGCAGACTGAGGAGGACCAGACAGGCATTCTGGCAGGAGCAGACTCTGAGGGCGCAAATTATGGGACTCTACGCTGAGCTGTAAGCCCACCAAGCCATCGGATAGACCCGCCCCCAGGAAGAAAACAACAACAACAACTTAAGCCGTCCCTACTCCCCGCATCAAGCTAATGCATTTCTTATCATCTCTAAAAGTGTGGGGAGCGAAAGACAAACGTCCGGCTGGATACTCTGAATTTGAAGAATCTTACTTGAAGACAAGAACAATGGCTTTTCTGAGTTTGACACCTTGTCTCTGAGAAATTCCACTTGAAAAATGCTCTGAAATATATAATGTATATAACTAGTAAAACAAGGGAATTAAGCTCCCTCCTACAGTAATAATGATGTGTCGATTGCGTACGTCACAACACGTTACAGATTTTTTCACTCACTGGTCATTGAGGGGTCCATGTCTTTCGGTTTTTCAGTGAAACGGTGCAATGTGAAGCCCGGTGCGTCCTCTGACAGGAAGAGTCTACCTTTCCTACAATACAAATAGTGTCAGTATTTAAACACAGGGTTTCCGATCACAAAATATACCTCAGAGTAAACTGCTGTAATTCTTGTGGTATACTGTCTGTGCTCAACCTTTTTAACGTATGAAATAAATGGTTCAAAGGTTTATATCACACACACACACCACACTCATTTGAACGGACAAAAAAAGGCCTAACGTGATCTGATTTCAAAGCGTTTTATTTATCAGTAATTGCCGGCGAAGCCTCTTTTGTTTATTTCAATCCACGATCCAACGGCAACCGTTAGAGGACTGTCTCAATTCTAGTGCTCGGCGTTTTTACACTCGTCGCCAGAGCGCTGTGTTCACAATAGCGATCCCAGCCTTCTAAGTAAATCATCTGCTGGGGGTTTAAACACTTAAGAGAGCTCGGACTTGTTGTAAAGAACAGGGTGACGAACTGTGACGTGTGTATTTCATTATCGAGGGATCATTTGTGAGATGCGGCACTTAAGGTGCCTTTTTTCTGTTCTCTTGTTTATTCTAACATAAACTGCCTTTTCCTTCGCCTTCTCTCATCCGTCCCTTCTCTGGGAGCGAGGGACTGCGATATTGTGTGTGGTTTTTTTCTACGTTTTTTTTTTTACTTTCTCTGCCAAGGACACAACAAGACAAGATGCTCAAAGACGCGCAACTTTTGTTTCACATGCATATTTCGGAGGAGATAGGGCAGCACAAGAACACCCGTACAAATAAGAAAAGAAAAGTACAGAGCGGAGCATGAGTTCTCACACAGAGCCGACCAACCAGTGGAGCGAGGACGCTAATGTTTAACGGCGACTGTTGAAGGAAGTGTGATTGATTCATAAAGCTGTTAACAGACAACAGGAAAAGAAACAATAGCCAGCCTGACATGCTTATCTTTAAGGACTGCATATTACTTTCTAGCTTACTTCTCTGTGTGTTTGTTCATTTTTTCGCGACACTAACCGATAATGAATGTATGTTTTTGCTGTACAGGAGATGAATGTCACAGTGCATTGAATGACGCGTCAGTGTTTCTGGTGCAGCTGCGACCGGTGCAATGAGCAGGTGGAACAGGAAGCTTCGCTTCGCCGTCTTTCCTTCTGTTGGTGACTGATGGGCTCTGCACAGGTTTCCGAATCAAGCTCCTTTTGTTCTCCCATTGCTGGTAATAGTTCAGTCATTCGGAGACAGATGCTTTTCAGCCTGCTACCAAGTCAAGAGGTTTTCAGACACACGTCCTGCGTGAATGACTCAACTCGATGAAATTGCCACTCTTCTGACTGAGTGAGGAAGTGATGGTTGCCTGAAAGCCAGAGTCATGGTGCATACTTTAACAAATTGGTTTTGTGTAAGATAATGAGGGGGGGGGGGGGGGGGAAATTATATATTTGTTATGTACAGTACATGGTATGTATTGTATTTGTAAAGATGAATCAACTCGTGTTTTACAGGAAGACATTCTTGTACGAGCGTGTAGGAAAAGACGGGAGGGATCCCGAGGAAAAAGAAATTAGATTATATATAAAAGTATTTGCTTACAGTACGGCTTTAAGTGGATAATGTTTCTAAAACATTTTAAGGTGCCTCATTTCTCATACTTTTAGCAGACCTTATTTTACCTGAGAAGAAAAGAAACCTTTTGTGTTAGTACCGTACAATGTATTATTGCCATAGCCCGCTGGCTGCACAAGTATTTTATCTCATGCATAACATGTGAATGCCAATTGGAAAAAGCTTTAGAGGCAGAAGTGTGTGTCCCACTAGAACAATATTCCTGGATCAGAGTAATACTGTCGTTTTGCCCGTTCATGAGCACACGTGTAGTTTCCCGTTTCCCCTCCAGATCCTCCGCCGTCAGGTGTCCAAAGCGTGTAAACTAAAGGCAACCTTTTTCTAAGATTCACAGACATGCTTTAGTCATGTACAATATGTGCTGTGGAGGAAAGTGTGTTTACATTACTTTGATAAAGAAAAGCGTGTTAGAGCATAGTCGCTTTGAACATAACGACTTGGTGCTATGTTAAACTTTGTGGTGCTGTAGAATAGAGGTCTAAAGATTTTTTTTTTTTCTGTTTCCACGAGAAAATCTATCTGCCTTGTGTGTCCGAGCAACTAAACTAGCTCCGGTAGACACTGTAGGTCCTTATCATAACGGTATCATGGTGTGATGACAGTGATAGACAATACTGGAAAATAGTCGTGTAACCTCAAATAATAGAGACGTGTGACCTTCAAATGAACTCTAAGGTGATCTGTTTTTCTATAGTGTGTTTGCAACGTCTGTCCGTGCTTCCAAGGTACCCTCTCTAAAGTATATTTGTGATGACATAGAGAATATTAACCCAAAACGAGAAACATCACCTGATTTATAGTGAAGTATGCGCCACTGGGCACTTGGGAGGGAAATCTGAGAGCATCTTAAGGTCACGATGGGGGGGCTTGTTTCTGCACACTTCCTGTAGGTCTGCCATCTTTTGTTAACAGCACTGTTTTTCAAGCACACTACTGCAGGGGCGTAACCGTGTTGCATCATCTCACCACCGTTCTGACGGTAGAACTACAACTAGTACTGTACAGAATAGCCATGAGTAGTCATCAGGCCGCATTTGTATTTATTGCTGATTCTCCTGGTAGAAAGGTCTTGGGAAAGCTTGTACATCCCCTTCTTGGGTTTTACTAATGGATGTCGTCTTCCGGGCTCTTTTTTTATTTTTACTTTTTATTTTTAAAATACTCAACAGAAACATGTACAGCGTTTAAGAGGGCTGCTTTGGACGTACTGTTAGCTACTTATTTTTTTGTGTTTTCCAATTTTTCAGCTTACAGCTTTTAGCGCATCACTAGGTGCTGGTATAGGATGATACTTAGAAACCAATTTGATTTTTTTTTTATTATATTAATCTTGCATGTAGAATCAGTACAAAAAAAAATACGCCTATTTAGCAATCATTCATGGACAGCTGAGCTGGTTGTTATTGGACAGAAAATAGAAATATGTAGTATTTTCTATATTCTCTGTTTTTTCATGTGTACCAGCACTGAGAAACTAGAATGTATTATTATTGTAGGCTACAATAAGCGCTACATCGTTGACTGTTTTAGCTATTGCTCATATTCAAGCAAACCAAGTAGTGCTTAAAAAGGAAGAAAAAAAAGATTACAACATTTCATTTTCATCCACGTAACTCTGTGCTGTACATCACATGTTTACATTCTGTATTACGTTCTTTATTGTTTTTTTTAAAGTTGTGTTCAGCAATGTCCATATGTAAATATTTCAAAGCAGAAGCATTTTTCTTGTTTTAATTGATAATCTGTTTTTTTTTATTCAACATTCTGTTCTGTCGTTACATCAGGAATTAAGCTTCTCTTAACTTTTTGTGAGCAATTAACTCATACTGTATGGTGCTGTACCAAAGCCTTATGTATAATATTTGTGTTACTTTTCTCCAGTTTGCCACTGCTGTCCAGCGAATTCAGTCACGTCTGAGATCATATTTTTCTCACCCTTCATGTTCAACTGCCACGCATCTCGTTTCTTTATTGAGTATACAGAAGCCTAATGAACTATGATTGTGCAAACTCTCTGGCCTGTTACCAACATGGCCTGGATGCAGATCCATCAAAAGCCTTCACAGAGAAAATGCACAGGCTCACTCCCGGTGGCTTACCGTGATGTAGACATGGGCCTAGGACATGATCTGTGCTCTGTCTGTGAGAAAACGAAAGCAGTGTTGTACTCATGTCACCATATCATTTCCAATGCTCAGTCCCATACAAAACTTTCCTCTCAAATTTTTGTATTTTGATATAATAAAAAAAAAAACTGAAAAGAGGATAATCTTTCCTGTATTCTTTTCCTCATAATTTCTGAGACAGGAAGTGTAGTTCATGTGTTGGACACAGGGTGTAAGTATTAGATAAGGACAGTGGACTATACTAATAGCAGCTTTATCAGGTCAGTGTTTTCTGTTTTTTTTGTAAGACATACTTAAAGCACCAGGTTTATTTTTTTCTTCCGCAAAAACTGAATCAAAAATATCCCTGGATTTTTGTCTTAATTTATATCAACAAAACAGAAATTAGGACCTAAAGCTGTATTTAGATGCATGCGTGTGTTTAAAGGATTCATATTTAAAAAATTTAAATAATGAATTGTGTGTAGGCTGAGCCGGAATGAGGATAATAAATGACTTGAGAGAGGATGAGGTCTGTCAGAATGGCCTTTGAGTTGTGCTTTTTAAAAATTCCTCCTGGTGAATTGGGAAACAAACAAATGAGAAGCCATCAGTTAATCGCTGAGGAGCATGACGTGGAACCAAAGAGATCATCAGACACTCCTTAAAGGCTGAGCCCCTTCAAAATGTTGAATTTGATATTGTTATAATTGAATTTCATGGCACATGACCAGCATGGCAATTCACCATTATTCTCTTGCTTAAATAGTTTGCTAGCCATTTAATACTTGTTGTTTAAGATGTCATAAAGCAGTTAAGAAAATTAAAACATGACAAAAAATTCTGCAAAATAGATAGCTGCAAATTATAAAGTAAATAGATTGATATGTAGAGTATCTGCTTCACGGGCTTCCATCCCACAGGATGACGTCATCTGGAGGTCGCGTTACTGCATGCAGGAGGATTCCTGCTGGGGTCAAAGCTGACAGGGCGATCCACTATTAGTTATTATTGTGTACAATGTCGCATTCTCCACTTGTATCGACTGAGAAATACAAGAGGGAGTTTCAGGCTTGTTTTTATTATTTGTAAAGTTTATAAAATTATTACAATTATTTTACCTTTGAGTGCAGATTGTGATACTATTTTTTTTTGTTTTTTGATGGATTGGCCCCCACATTCAGTTGTAGAATATATTTTCTGTCAATTGACTGATTGATGCATTTATTATTGGAGTGACCGACATTAAATTTCACGACCAAAATAATTTCTGAATATATATTCAGTGCTCTATGAGGATGAAGTGATTTGCTGCACTCCTCTCAGTGTCCCCCCCCCCCCCCCCCTACACTAGATGGTTATGTAATTCTGTACCAGGCATTATCTAACACGGGACAATTTGCCAGATGGGGGCTCCTCGGGCTGGTGCGTTTTTCCCCTCGCAGGGGCTCCACGCATAATAATCCCACGTCTACCTCCCACTTTAACTTTGAAGTGTTCTTGGATCTGAAACATTATAGCCAGGCGAAAGCGCAGGCACGACACCGCTGGAGCGCGCTCCAGGTGGCGATCGCAGGATTGACGGCGGACGCGGCGTGGACGCACGGCCGCGGCCCCACGGGAGGAGTCCTAACCTTCCACTGAGATGTCTCACCCCGCCACGGCGCGCACGCTCAACTCAAATAGCTCATATCGACAGCTGCAGCCGGCGTGGACGTCGGAGATGAACGTTTTGCAGCGCGATGCTGACGTCATGCTTCGTGGTCGAGAAGCTGAGCGGTGCGCATCCTAAAGCAGGCAACGGACCGAGCGGGTACAGGTAGGCGCGTCACAGGCGGACGTGCACGACGTTTAACCGGCTGCCATTGAGCGGAGCGTCTTAACTCCTGGTTGTTGTTGTTTTTCTCCAGACGATAAACCAAGCAGACATTATATGTGCATGTGCGCTATTGCGCTGTGCACGTGTGCGCGTGTGTGAAGCCGGCTGCTGGTGGTAGACTCCCCCCCCCCCCCCCCACTGGTTCCCAGTTGGGTTTCCGCTTCTGTTCAGAGGGCTGGTAATCTGTTCCTGATGACGTCACAGTTCAAGAAAATAAATGTCAGCTTGTCTGTCCAGAGAACATATAATTTCCAATACAATGCAGCATTGCTGATGCCACACCCAACTGCCTTGTCCATCTCGTCCTCCATGTCCCCGTCCCTCATGAGCAAGATTCCGCTTGAGGCAGCAACTTCCCCCCCAACCCAGGGAGAAAGCCACCATGTTTGTGGCAGAGATCCAGGCCTCAGATATGGAAGTTCTGATTCTTATTCCGGCTGCTTTACTCGTTACATCAAATGCTCCGACGTGCACTGAGATCAGCGCCTGATGACACCAACAGAACCACATCATCTGCATAGAGAAGCAATATCGTGTTGGTTAAACAAGAGCACGGCTGCATTCCTGGCATCTTAGTCCTATGTTTTATTATCACCTGTCCTTTTCCTCTAAATCTGATTGGTGCTGAACACAAAGGCCTGCACTCCACTGTAAGGCCTAGGAGTCAGATTGGCGGTTGTAATTGAAATAGATCGCTTGTTGGGAAACACAAGAGTCTCTCCCTCCACATTATGGCATTTTGCAGCTGTGTTATAAAAGATGAATTCTAATATAATAACAAAGCAGCTATTCATTCATTCATCTTCAGTGGTTTATCCAGAATTCAGATCATGTGTGTGCGCCTTGATTTTGTAGCATACAGCCCAGAGTCTTGATCTTTAGAGATCCTAATCGCACCCCTGCATATCCGTATATGACATATGAGCTACAGACGCATCCGTAACCAGATGCAGATGCAGTTTTTAATAATCCTGTGCCTCCCCAGCAGCCTCCCTCCCATCCTTCTCACATGCCAAACAGTAGCTGTGAGTCACAGATGCACATCTGCTGTGCACCTCACAGCCGCAGATGTGTAGGCAGCCATTCGTCAGCACTCAGATTCCAATTTCATAAACGGTGAGCACGATTCTGTAGGCTGCCCTATAGGCTGCCCTGTAAGCATAGCCCCTCTGCGCCGCTCCCTTCGAGGGCGACCCACGCCGTCCACAGCGTTGCATCTGGAGTTGTCTGCTTGACCGACACATCCTATTTGCCTTGTTTATAGAGACCATTGGTGTTGGTGTCGTTTCCAATGTTTCCCATATTAAACCAGTGTCTTTTTATAGCTCAAGCTCTTTTAGCCGTTTCCGAAATAGTCACCTTTGATGTATTGTGCTCGCTGTAACACTTGTTTTTTGCTCTCAGTTGTCTTTGCCCACATCTTGCAGCATAGATCAGAGTTGAAGTGAGCCATTAGCCAGACTCTGATGCTTTGTGAAGTGCAACATGTTCCTACAACTGAATAGAATCCCAGTCTGATGTTGCACAACCAGCAAGGTCAGGCGTTGCCCTGCGTGCATGCAGCATTTCATGGAATGCATGCAGCTGCAAAGAATCCCTGCCTTCCTTCAGCTTCATAGCCAAAACATAAGATGTTCACCGTATTATGGCTACAGCAGCAGAGATTGGTTTTCGCGTTGTTCTACATAAACTAACTCATCCATATGACTTCCCACACACTTCCCATGCGGCCCGTATGAAACTTAATGCAGCTCTCAACAATGAATGAACTTGTTGTCCGTATAATGCATTTTGCTCTCCTCTGGCAAGGTTACGGTACCTAGTGGGGAGAGACGGGGTAGAGCGGAGCTCGATCTGGTCTGTATTCCTGTCCGCCGGCTCACATTCTGCTGAGTCATGAGGTTTTGTGGAAGTCAGTCAACAGCAGCTCAGTGGGCTGGTGGGAGGCTGGTGGGAAACTGCTACAACAGCGGGTACCAGGGCTGATGAGCAGGCCCGCTTGAGGAAGAAGTAAAACCACCTCAGGTTCATAACAGCAATTTATTTTAAATGCCGGAGCTGGAAAAATGGGAGTGTTGTTGTGGAAAAAATCTGTACGGGTCAAGTTTCAGTTTATCAGGACATTTCTACGTTCCTTCTGTTTGTTTATACTACATAAAGTGAGGAGGAGTATTGGAGTGTGGAATCAGGATGGATTGAAACTCGTCAGGGCACATGATGAAACATATTCCTAAAAAAGAAGAAGGGCTGCTATTAGAAGTAATTTTAATACTGTGGAATTTTTTTGTAGCATTATAAATAATACATATGGACATTTAAATAAATTAACAATAAATTGTTTTGTTTTTTTCTATCTTATCCGCATTGCTTGTATTTCAGATTATGGAGTGTTTCATGATCCCTTATTTTCAAACTACAGGTCAAATCTATTTGTTTCAATTTGCTCTTACATTCATTTTTTTATTACCGTGGGAATCACGTGTAATCTGATTTTCTGAGTTTGGTGTCTTTCATGTACTGTGTGGTTATAAAACCAGTGCATATCTGACTCTTGTCATATATATATATATATATATATATATATATTACTGGTGTATATATATAACATGACATTTTCTTTGAAATGCAGGGTTGTGTGAAGCTATTTTTTTTGCATTGATATATTAAAAGTACAAAAATAGAATGGTGAATGTGAAAACTCAAGACAAAAAGACTAGATTAAAATATAATCTGTGGGTGGTGTCAGTCGGTGAAGTCATGAGCTGCGTTGACTCGCAGGCTCGACTGTGTTGAACCGAGACGCTGTCGTTTCCGTCCTCTTACTCCGCTTGCACAAGATTCCTCTGTGTACAAAGTCTAAAGACATGACTGGTTGATGAATCTGTGTGTGTGCGTGCGTGTTACCGTAGTGACAAACCGACAACTGGTCCAATGTGCAACCAGGTCAAAGTCTTCACCGTGCAGGGTTCACCGTTGTTGATGTTGCTGTGCTGTCGTTGCAAAAGCAAAACGACACAGAGCTTGTATTTATTTAGTTTTTACACATTTTTAGGTTATTTGTGTTCAAAAACATGAAGATGTTTGAATATAAGAGCAAATATGGAAGAAAGGTTGAATTGTCCACGGGGCAGTGTGTCACTAATAGTCACCAGGTCACATGGTGAAAATATGACCTCAGGTTTCTCATTTCTGAGTGGAATCTCCTTAAAATCCTTCATTGATATATAAATGGAAAAAATTGCAAGTTTTAATTGTTCAAATTATGAAGAAAAAAGAAGATGAAATGAATTTGTTAGTATTAACAGCACTAAACTGGGACCCTAACCCCCCGGCCTGGTCTCCAATGACTTGCTCTGAACCTGCTCTGATAGACATCACATTTCTCGAGGGGGTGTTTTTGTGTCCCGTCGGCGCTACGCTGAAAGGAAGCTGATGTTTTAGTGATAAACATACCATGAATTCTCAGCCTCACATGTATTATCAGTGAAGCAGCTGTCGACTCGGGGCATGATGTCATCGCAGATAACAGTCTGGGCTCTGTGGATTGCAGCTTTGAGAGTCGTGCGAGCTGCTTTGCCTCGACGTCCGGCCGCAGCGCTACTTCAGCGAGCTCTTCCTGCCATCTTCTCCTCGACTGCCCGTCCACCCACCCACCCTCACTCGCTCCCTTTCCCTCCCACTCGTGCTTCTCTACAGCGGAGTGCTGCAGTCGGGAGGAATCATGGAGGCTGGCTGTGTCGTTGCCGCGTTGATTGAGCATGCTGCCTCAGGACCCCAGGATGAACCAGGAAGTTGTGACGTCCTTCAGCGGTGAGCTACTCTCCTTTGTCAGCTGATGACGATCGCGCGGAGCTACGTAGATGCTCACCGGGAGACATGATGACATGACGCATGAATAAATGTCGTGGAGGGCGGAGCTTAAATGTACTGCTGAGTCCAGAGGGGGGGAAACGAATCCCGCTTAAAGGTCCATCAGCTCCAGAGCTCATGATATTTCCAGTAATTTTACACTGTGTGCATGTAATTAGCGCTGTCGCTGTGGAGCACATGAATTACACTGTGTCATTGTTCTTCACCTCATGACCTGATCTCATCAGGCTGAATCACTGTGACAGATCCAAGGCCCGTCTGCCTCTCTTTGTTGCTCATAATGCTTGAGCTGAATTAACCTCGCCCTCCTTTCCCAAATGCATTGAGTCACTTTTCAAGCCGAGTTTTTTTGTGTGTTTTTCTTGAAGCACTCCCCTTCTGGGAGGATTGCCTTTGTGGTCCTCTGAATAGATGAGCTTTGCTTTCCTTAACTCGCACAAAAGACGCCGTGGCTTTTTGTTGACACTGCTATTGTGTGAGATGCTATTCTCAGAAGTTATTCATCTGCTTCAAGTATTTGTTCACATTAAAATCAGTTCAAATGAGATTTTCTCTGGTTTTATTCCCCTCTGAATCTCTTTTTGGGCCACACTGAGAGCCAAGGCCCACTATTGTAAATTTACGTCTCACTTGCTCCCTCTGGTGTATTTTTGAAAAAGCTGCAAATCTTATTTGGGCACCGATACTGCACGGATGTCAACATTATGAAATCACCTTTCAGGTGTTTTAACTTTTGCATGTGATTTTCCTGTCTGTTTCTGCAGCCATTTTCCACCATTTACTGACCTGGGTGAAGATGAAGGCAGAACCAACAACCTTCCAGAAGAGAAACAGCAACAGCAGACGTCCACTGCCATGGTTCACTCCCACACTCAAAACTCTGACTCATCGATGTGGAAAAAAAAAGAAAAGAAAAACACATACTGGGCCATTTTTTCAGCAAACTAGGAATTTGTTGTTTTCTGATTGATGCACACAGATTAGAAGACATGACATGCATGAACAGCGGTCGGCAGGGTTACAACAGCATTACAGAATGGGATTACAATAGCGGTGCGGTAAAGAGTTCAAAAACGGAATAGAGTTTTCAGTCCATCTGGATTTTTCTCTTGTTTTTTCCTATAATTAAACATTTTGGGGTGCAATTTGTTGTTTAAATAGCCTCTAACAGATTTTTAAGCCTTGCTTAAGCCTTACTGAATTGCTTTGAGTAGTGGGCAGCACAGTATCATCGCTTTTTGGTGTAACAGCGGTCACATAAAGTCATGTGGGGGGGGGGGGGTGCCTAACCCTAACCCTTTATAACATCCTTTTATTACCAAATAAATGGCTTTCGCAGTCTTCCTGTGCATCACTGGCGATCTTTTCATGTCTACTCCATCCTTTTTGCAGGTCAGGAGTGATGACATCACAGCCGAGCCCCTGCTGCGCTCCTGCGTTAGCACGGCCAGCATGAAGGTCAAGAACATGAAGAAGTAGGTGCTGTCAGTGACTGTGCTGTAGCTGAAACAGGGCTGTTATCCAGGCTAGTGAAACAAGGAGCTATGAAATGGCACAGACAGAAGGAGCAGCCTCCATCTCGTCTCCTACTCCTACACATACAGGCCTAATGTATTTGTCTTTCTTTTTTCTCTGTGCTTTTACCTCCATCCATTTTGCTTTGTTTTTTTGAATGCTGCTCCGTTTTTTTAGGCTTACATTCCCTAAAGGTCATTTCCCCAGGCTGGCAGAGTGCGCCCATTTCCACTATGAGAATGTCGACTTTGGCAACGTTCAGGTGAGTCCTGGAAATACTTGCCTTCGGCAGCAGTCATGCACTACGTTTCACGTTTGCCTTTTTTTAAATGTGCGAGAAATGCATCCGTCATGAAATGCAGCATGGGAGAGAAATCAATACTTTGTTCTTCTGGAACTTCTTGCTCTTCTTCTTCTTCTCACATTTAATCTATAAGGGTATCATTTTACCAGGAGGAGCCACATAATATGTGTTTGTCCACCATCATGTTGAAATGGTGGTGTTCATGGTAAAATGCCCAAATATATATTTGATGATCACCATGAAGTTTGGTGCAGGTGTTTGTGTTCCTATTAGGGTGAGCATTGACAAACATGCTAACATGATATTAAGTAGGTGAAAGTAGATTTTTTTTTTCCTGCCTGCATTGTCATCGTGAGCATGCTAGCATTGAGCCCAGAGCATAGCCCTATTATACCAGAAGCATGACTGCAGACTGTCTTTAAATATCCTGTCATCATGGGTTTGATGCAATTATTTTGCACAGATTGACTCTCATCAGTTAAAAAAACAAACATTTGAATGTATTTAATTATTCATATGTTTAAGAGTGAGCATGTTTGAAGAGGTATTAATGGAGGACGACGCTCAGTCACTTTAAATGACTTTTAACATCTGGTGAATCTCAGTGCAGTTCAGGCTGCTGGCCAACAGAGGGCAGTACAGACTTCTATCTACAACAAGAAGCTGCCAATGCAGTGCATGACTCGTGCATGCATGAAGCCAGCCTACCTTACATCTGTTTCCAGGATGGCTTCATCAGTAAAGTGAAAGAGCACCATCGTGACCTTGGTCACCTTGAAAAGCTTCACATGGTCAACAAAAGAGAGAATTTCTGCACACACACACCCGTGCACATTCAGTGCCACTCTGAAATCAGTTGAGATTTGCTCTTAGTTCTGCATGTCATCATCTAAAAGACCAGCTTTTCTCCTTGTTTATCCACAATTTGTCTGCTCCTATATTCAGACGGTGGCAGCAGGAAGGGAAGCTACTGATCAGGTGTCATGTATCCTAATGGCAGAGCAGCAGAAGGACAGCAGACTGCCTCTGTCTGCAGTCAGTCTCCCTGATCCCTCTGCCGATTAGCATCAGTCGCCGCCTAGAGGGTGACACGAAGGAGACTTCTTTTTGAGGGCTCGCCCTTATACCTTGCACAGCTTCATCTCTGTATGATGGATGATTATGTGAATCTGTGTTGAGCCACTCAAACACCGCCCTTTGTTACCAAAGTAAGGAGAGCAATCGAGAGAGCAACGGAAAGGGAGATGGGGGGGGGAGGGCGATGGATGCAAAGTACAGGAGCGGGGGGAGGGGGAAAGGATGGAAAGCGGCTAGCAGGAAAGGGGTGAGCAACACAGGGGGGGGGAGCATCCTTTTTTAATATATTTTCTGCTCTGAATACAGCAGTGATAGCGAGGCAGTCCCGAACCTCCTGATTGAGTATTTTATGTCAGGCCGCAGTCGAGTCCAGAGCAGCTTTTAAAACAGGGATTGGCTTGTTGGAGGATCTTACTCAGGTCCAGGACCGCGTCACACAAAGAGAGTCCCTCTTCCTGCAGCTGCAGATGGATGTCTGAGATGCCTTAGAGGCAGGTAAACTGAATATGTGTTGTGATTGTGCACCGACGCAGAGTGGGCATCAAAGATGTGAGCATCATACAGGAAGTGATGCTTAAGCATGACTGGAAATCTAGATTTAATTTGTCTGTTTCCTTGCTCCGTTTATGTAATGCAAGACTTTGTTTTTTTTTTTATATATATTTTATTTATCTTGGTTGATCTTTAATTCTCTGTACGGATGTGTCTTCATCCTCCACCCTTACTGTACTTGATTCAGACAGTTAGTATCGGAGCGTATTTCAAGCAGATCCTCCTCCATGACTTATTGAAGAACAATCTTTCATTGCGCCTTCAGAAACTAGGTTGTTGTCTTGTGCAGCAGTATAATGTGGATGAGTTGCTTACAGTTATAAATAACCAGAACTTCCCTTCTGGGCCTTTGTCTGTCAAGGTACTCCTAAACTCCAGCTTTGATTTTCCTCTGTTGTGGGGAAAGAATGAAACCGGATATATGCTAAAACTACGAGCCCTAATATCGTACCAGTTTATGTATTATTCATCCATATTGTGGGAATTATAGTGAAGCTTTCCTAAAATGTACTTTTATTTCAGAGAAATCTTAATCTCAGATTTTTAGATCTTGTTTCTGCAGGTTTCTCCGGCGAATAAACGGATTCTGACGCAGATTTTTTAAAGAAGTGTTTTTTTTTTTGCATTGAAAATCCTTAGAAAACATTTTGACAGATTTCTTTTTCAGGGAATCCTTGTCTTTTTCTTTAATAGCTGACGTTTGCAGAGGGCCAGAACGAAGGACCCAAGACTGGTCTAGACTCCAAAGAGCTGGTCTTTCTGATCCAGATTGGTTGCCAGGTAACATCACTCATTCATCACATCCAGAAAATATGAAGTAGAATAATATCTTAAATTACTTTGTAACCCCCCCCCCCCCCCCCTCACTTCTCTGTGTCAGGGCCGAAGCTGGCTGGTCAAGAGATCGTACGAAGACTTCCGCGTTCTCGACAAACACCTGCACTTGTGCATTTATGACCGCCGTTACTCAGAGCTCGTCGAGCTGCCGAGAAACGACACGTTAAAGGACACTGCTGAGGTACCACCGAGCAGCATCGTGTTTAGACACGGGTCTATCTGATGATGTATTTAGTCCGTTTAGTCAGTGTTGAGTGGGAAATATCAGACTAGAGGAAATGTTCACAACAATTTGTTTCCATTCAGTCAGTAACAAAGATGCTGGCCAGCTACCTGTCCCGCTTCTCAGCCATCGCTGACAACAAGATCAACTGTGGTCCAGTGCTGACATGGATGGAGGTATCAATACAACAAACAGAGAAGATATTTAATCGATTTATTACCTCCGCCGAGGAGGTTATGTGTTCGTCTGCGTTGGTTTGTTAGTCTGTCTGTTTGTCCATTTGTTCTTTTAGCAAGTCTGGATGAAATTATCAGGAAATGTTGGGAACAGATAACAACATTTTGGTGATGATCCACAAGAGATAATGGATTCTTGGTTCACCAATTATTAAATTGGTATCAGCTAAACTACACCATAGGAAATATCAGGAAACTACTGATTGGTTATCTTAATTAAACCACCCTCATTAACATATTCATTGATTTAAGTGCCAGTCTTGGACGATGATGAGTTCATTATTTTCTTTCCAGATTGACAACAAGGGGAACCATCTGCTGGTGTCTGAGGAGGCCTCCATCAACGTCCCTGCTATCGCGGCTGCCCACGTCACCAAACGTTACACAGCCCAGGCCACCGACGAGCTGACCTTTGAGGTGACCTCTGACGGAGCCCAGCGTCGTTTCTTGTGCTCAGCCGTGTCGGACTTGGTCCTCACTGTCTCTTCCTCTGTGATCCAGGTGGGAGACATTGTGTCGGTCATAGACATGCCTCCAAAAGAAGACACAGGGTGGTGGCGAGGGAAACACGGTTTTCAGGTGACGCTCCTGAAACTACTTCATTAATGCTTCCATGGAGGTTGTTTTCATGCCTTTTTGTTTGTTTGTTTAGGTTTTCAACAGGATTCTGTGTAAACTACCAAATAGATTTCCATGAAATTTGGTGTGATGGGAAAGACCCAAATTAATTTTGATGCGGATGCATGGTTCTTCTGCTCGAACATTTGAGTCTGGTGGTTTTAGTGGATTGGCTTCTACGAGTGTGTGCAATTTGGTTCATGTTCAAATTAAAATCCAGATTGACTAGATTTAAAAGCTTGGCTGTTGCAAATCCACGAACCTTAAATGATATACGTGGATCAAATGCACCTGGACACAGTTTTTGGTGGCTGAAATG
Source organism: Brachionichthys hirsutus (assembly GCF_040956055.1). NCBI lineage: Eukaryota > Metazoa > Chordata > Actinopteri > Lophiiformes > Brachionichthyidae > Brachionichthys > Brachionichthys hirsutus. The sequence goes on from NW_027180470.1 coordinate 61,580, forward strand.
CAAACACCTGCTGACATCTCATCTAACTGAGAGCTAATTAAGTCGTGTGCGATTTGAGGTTTGCTATTGTATTACGACAAATCCCACCTGACTGGATATCAATGGGTGCAACAGGAAGTGTAACGACACTTTAAAATGGTAAATGGACTGCACTTAAACACCTTCACGGTGTCCAAAGCGCTTTACCATTAAGCCTCGCATTCACCCGCTCACCGTCCTTGCCCAAGGACACTTTGACACGTGGACAGACAGAGCTGGGATTCAAACCGCTTACCTACCGGCCGCTGGACGACCCGCTCTACAGACTGAACCATTTCCTTCTTAAGTCTCTCACTGTGCGTCAGTGACACCGTTAGATGTGTTATTAACGCTTCTGTCATCGTGCAGGTCGGTTTCTTTCCCTGCGACTGTGTCGAGCTGATAAATGACAAGATCCCTCCCAGCGTTCAGAGCTCCGTGCCGAAACCAGGTATTTCTCGCTGTTTGTGCTGCCGCCTCGTGATTTATTGAATCCTTGCCGCAGTGATGTGAGACGCATTGATTACATGTGTGCATTACGTGAGTCCCTGAGTGTGTGTGTGCATCATCTTAATCAGTGTGTAAGAAGCATGGAAAGCTGGTAACGTTCCTGAGGACTTTCATGAAGTCTCGACCGCCGCCCCAGAAGCTGCGGCAGCGAGGTATCCTCAGAGAACGCGTGTTTGGCTGCGACCTCGGGGAGCATCTTCACAACTCGGGACACGAGGGTAAATCATTGCTTTTATTTCCTCTTTTAGTTTCTGTTATGCAATTCTTACCTGCTGGCAAGTTACACTGGAACGTTTCAAACTCGAAATACCCCAAGAAGGGATAACACGGTGAAGCCAATGCCTGTGCGGCGGATTTGTGGTTCATTGTTTGATGTGAACGGAGTTGTTGGTGTGAATGGCTACTTCCTGTTTATCAGCCGGATGAGCAACAGCATAGATCTTCAGATTGTTGAAAGCTGGTTTTTTTTTTACCCTTCATTTTTTAAGGAGAGATCAGTCTGTGTCAGTTTCTCGTATAGCCACGTGGGGAGTGGCCCCGCGATGCGCTGGCGACGTGTCCGGGGTGTACCCCGCCTCATAGTCACCTGGGATAGGCTCCAACCACACCTGTGATAAGCCCATAAGGGATTTCCAACCTTTTTTATGCCATGGACTCCTAGAAAACTTTAAATAGGTTCTTGCAACCCCCCTACAAAAGTAATATCTCATATGAAGATGAAGGTATTAGCAAAAATGATAAATGCATTCTTAAATTATTATTATTATTATTTGTATTTATGTAATTATTTATTTTGCAAAATTGCAGAATCCAATTCACCCCCCTTCATCCGACTGAAGAGAAACTCCAGCCTCTCACTGTCGCCTGTGTCTTCTAGTCCCTCAGGTCGTGAAGAGCTGCGCAGACTTCATCGAGAAACACGGGGTTGTGGATGGAATTTACAGACTGTCTGGGATTTCCTCCAACATCCAGAAACTGAGGTTTGGACCCATATCAGTAATTAAACGGATTAAAGCTTTAACCTGAAATGGTTTGTTGTATGACGGGAACCTCACAGGTGCAGCGCTGTATGTTATTTATTGTTTTTAAAAATACAAATAGATAGAATCCATTCTTCTCTATTATTTTTCTTGTATATTTTATGGTTGCAGCGATGTTTGGATTTGTTTCAGTTCAGTTTCGTTCAGCAGAAGCCGCGTATGGCGTTACAGTGTCCTCCTAGTTTTTGTGTTTTCATCATGACAGATGGGCAGCAGGACGACTCCCACTCGCTTCTATATTTTCCTCTTCATTTCTGTCATCCAGACACGAGTTTGACTCTGAGCAAATCCCAGACCTGACCAGAGACATCTTCAGACAGGACATTCACTCCGTGGGTTCCCTGTGCAAGCTGTACTTCAGGGAGCTGCCCAACCCTCTGCTGACCTACCAGCTCTATGACAGATTCTCAGTAAGGGCCATGGTGGGGAATGGAAATCGGTGCGGCTGTTAGACCAGTAAAGTCTTTTAAGGGTAACATCCTTTTGCTTGGCGGTAATCAAAGAACTAGATACGGAATGTAAAATTTCAGCCCATGGCTAAGTACTAAAAAAAGGGGTCATTGCACAGCAGGGGGGACGAGCACACTAAAACAGAATAGCAGATTAAGTGAGACTGGCTGCTCTGAAAAACAAAGCCCAAAAAGAAAAGCAGATGAAGAGAGCAGGAAGGCTGAGGCTACTCTGCTGGGAGCATCAGCCCAGCGTTGATGCACTGCTTCATTCTCTGTGCTAACAGGAGGCTGTTTCTGCAGCCACAGATGAGGAGAGGCTGGTCAAGATCCACAATGTCATCCAGCAGCTGCCCCCTCCACATTACAGGTTAGAGCGCCGTGTTGCACCCTGGTGGCCAGAAGTGGTACTGTGTGCCCTCTGCTACATTTACATTGTTGTATTTCTATGTAAATAGGGGGTTATCTTTTTATTCACCTTTTGTATGTCTTTTTTTAAATTTTCAATTGAAATATATAATAAACATTGACCCTTCTTTATCCACAGGACGTTGGAGCACCTCATGAGACACCTCTCCCATCTGGCCACCTTCAGCTCCGTCACTAACATGCACACTAAGAACCTGGCTATTGTCTGGGCGCCTAACCTCCTCAGGTGACTCCTACATTATTCATCCTATTCTGTGCAGCTCCATGCAAACAGCCAAGCTGACGCTGTAAGGCCAAAGTCACTGATTGCTTCAGATGTCCCAGGGACAGTGAAGTGGGGCATGTCTCAACGGTCCAGAGCCCTGAAATAGGCTGCGCTGTCCCCTAACTGCGTTTCAGGTCCAGACAGATCGAGTCGGCCTGTTTTAGTGGAACGGCTGCCTTCATGGAAGTGCGCATCCAGTCGGTGGTGGTGGAGTTCATACTCAACAACACTGAGGCTCTCTTCAGCCCTAAACTCAGTGCCATCATACGGGAAAGCACAGGTAGCTGAAATGGGATACAGCGTGAAGTGTTGTGCCCAATCTGAGGTTCTATTATGTCTCTCACACATCTCCAAACACCTACTCGCAGGGAACAACAACTTATCCAGACCCAAGTCCCTGCTGGTCTGCTCCCCATCCACAAAGTTGCTGTCTCTGGAAGAGGCCCAGGCTCGCACCCAGGCCCAGCTGGGCTCCCCGGCCACCCCCCCCTGCGTCAGCCACAGTGACTACATTGAGGTTGGGGAGGGACCCGGAGCTCTTCTTGGCAAGTTCCACACAGTCATCGAGCTTCCAGTGGAGAGGTAGATTTCTCAAACCCTAATTTGTTTGAGTACGTCACAATGCTTCGGAATGTGTTTGGTCATATTTTGTAGTGCTGTACAGTGTAGTTCACACATTACTGTAAAAAGCTGTTAACTACAGAGGAACCTCGGGTCTCTAACATAATTCCTTCTGCAAAAAAAAACGGCTCGGCTCCACTCGTCAGTTCAAACTCCGAAAATCTTTGACTTCCGAGGCATTTTAAACTGCATTTTTTGTTCGAGAACCGAGGTTCCACTGTAATTTCATTTCATTCATTTGTTCTGTGAATATTGACAAATAACAACAACTATTTTCTGGTTGCATCTGTTTCTGTGTGACAATTTGCAGCTTTTCTTGAATCAGAAATCTATTAGTTCGGTTTTTTTTAATGGTTTTTTGTACTAATTCACTGCATTTGAAGCTGTAACCTTGAAACCAGGATGTTTTTTTCCTGGCCATCCCCCCCCCCCCTCCCCATCTTTTTAATGCTTGTGTGAGGTCACTAGAAACTTTGGAAACGACATATGAAACAGGGATCCAGAGGTTGATCTGTTTCTATTGCAGCAAGCGGCCTCCTGCTAAAGCTAAGAAGTCGCCTGTGGGAAACTGGCTCTCCTTTTTCCATCTGGGCAAATCCCAGTCTGTGTCGAAACGTAAACTGAAGCGACACCCCAGCGAGCCTAATGAGATAAAGAGCATTGCACTGCCAGGTCAGCCCACTTCCACTGTTACACAAGCAACGTTGTTTTTTCCAACACGAGAACCTTTCCTTTTGCACGTTTTAAATTAACTACTCTAGATGTTAGATGCATTCAAATATTTTCCGTCTCTTAATCAGTGAGAATGCAATAAATTGTGAAACATTATTTGCAGGTGGAAGAGGGGATAGCGGCACGTTGCGCTCTACCAAAAGCGAGGAGTCCCTCACCTCTTTGCATAACGTAGAAGGTGCGTGGTCACTACATCAAACACGTTCTACACGGCAATGCCCTGCTTTGTTGGCGTTGATGTGCGTGTTTGTCTCCATCTCAGGGGACCCTCGGAATTACCGCCCTCGCAGACCTCGTTCGACTAGCCAGGCCATTTCTGTCGTCCGTAGAGATGACCAGTCTCACACCAGAAGTAAAGGCGACCACAGAACACACCCACTGACTGATAGGAACGCTGGTTCTGATCGGGGCCACAGCACAGCGTGCGTTTCACCTCCACAACAGGAGGACGATCTCGATCTTTGTCCACCTGCTGCAGGCATCTCCAGTTTGGACTTTGACCCCATGTCTTTTCAGTGCAGCCCACCCTCAGCTATTCCTGGACTGCAACACACCAAAGGTGGAAACAAAGGGAGCAAGAGTGTGGGATGCTCCAGCGAGTCGGAGCCGATCTCCTCTCCTAACAACAACATCAGCAGCTCTCAGTCGCCAGATATTAGCCCGATTCTCGGCAATGGAGGAAGGGAGGCTACCCCGAAGTCGCTCTCCCCTAAACTCAGGAAGAAATCTTTTAAGACACAAGCAGATGTTCAGCGAGCATCTGATTCTTCTCCACTCCTCCTGTCGGTGCCTCCCCCAGGGGAGAAGCGTGAAGGCCAGCTGGCTGAAGGAAAGGTGGGGAGACCGTCCTACCAACACCGCAGCCCAGCGTCAGCGCTGACGGACCTCAGTCAGTCTGCACAGAACCTGCCTGATCCAGGTCAGTACACCTCCTCTTTAACATTACACATGCTATACTCTTTATACTTAGCACACATAGCTCATTCTATAGTTTCTTATGAAAGCTTTTGTGTTTTGTCCCATCATGTCTTACCATAGCTCTGTTTGTCCTGTCATACTGTAGCGTTGTTTGTCTTATCCCTCCCCAGGAGCAGCTGGACTTATGAGTTCAGTGTCTGTTCTCCTTCCTCACCCTCCCTCGACGAGTGCCGCACGCAAGTTGGCTTTGGCTCTGGCTGAGTCGGCCCATATGGCCAGCAGCGGCGCCCAGAGAACAGGCGACATCCCATCCCACCGTTTTCGGAGAGCGGAAGCTCCTCACGTCCAGGAAAAACCACCCCGGCCCTCCGTCCTCAATCTGAGAGACCCCTCCCAAAATGACTCCCAGTGGCAAACGTCAGCGCGCAACCCCATGGGAAGCCACTGCTGCCGTCATCCCGTTCATTTCCTTCCTGCTCACCTCGACTCTGAGCCGCTGCAGGTCACCGACGGACAGGAAAGTATAAGTAATTTAACACCTAATGTCAGCCCGCTCGGCTGGGGGAGTTTGGAGGATTGCAGCGCGGAGAGGAGCGACTCCAGAGCGGAAAAAGAGCTCAGAGATGTCACACGAGGAGAACCCACCTGTCAGAGCGTCGGCGTTTCAACGCCCACTCAGCCCGCATGCTCCACTCACAGCCAGTCAACGTCGCCTGTGTACGTGAACACCGACTCGATCAATATATTTAATTTCCGTGCAGTTCTGGCAGAGACCTCCATGCCTGCCTCCATCGAGGAGGTCCTCCCGCGCTCGCTGCAGCCCCCCCCATCGCATCTCTACAACCCAGAGGAGCCACCTCTAGGCCCTTCTGAGGATGTCTACAGTATTCATCGCCATCAGCATCATCGGCCGATTCAAGCAGGACGACTGCCTGCACGTCGCTGCCTTCGGCCAGGAGCTCTACCGCGCTACCAGTTTGGGCAAAAGGGCGTGTACAGGCAGTCCTCTGAGGGTCACTGCAGCACTTTAGGGTTCAGACACCCATGGCCGCCTCATTACGGACATCAACGCTGCGATGAGCACCTTATCAGTGGCCACCTCAGCCCATGGCAGAGATCAGAAGATAGGATGCTTTGGCAGCCGGCCATCCGGAGGGCTCGCTCCTTCCATGCTCCTCAGCTTAGTCGCTATGAGCTGGCAGAGAGGGCAGACGTCCTGCCGCCTGATTCGCTGTTTTATACCGAGCACATGTCCAGCCAGGAGGTGCCCTATCAGAGGCTGATTCAGACTGGCATCAGCTCGGTTCAGCCACAGTTTGAGAACAGCCGCGCCGACTATCGTTACAGCCCCTATTTTGACATTAACCCAATCGATGGCGCCTGCTATTACGTGGAGGCTGGCCAGCAACGCGGCGTCCAACACGGCCAGCCCAACACAATGCGTTCCAAAAGGGAAAGCAGGCAATCCGATTACTATAACTACTCTCCTAAACGCCTCCCACCCATGAACAGGGAGTTTCACGTGGAAAGCAGGGATGCAGAAATGTTTGAAAGATTTGCTTATCGGCCAGTCAAGCACGAGGGTAAATCCAGACCTAAAAAAACATGTCTGCCCATATCACCTACTGAGAGTCCGAGCTCACCTGTTGACTCAAGGGGCACAGACGTAATGCACACGAGGAGCAGGTCAGATCCTGGAAATGCCTGCCTCCTTTCCATCAGCAGGGCGGAAAATCAAGATTCTGTATTAGCTACATCACCGACTTCCCCGAGGTCCCAACAAGCCGACCTGGAGGTCACCGATCAGCAATACGGCCAGCGGTCAAGCGCCGAACCAGGACCACACGGGGAGATGCAGATCAAGCGGCAGCCACCACTTCGAAAAGTTCCCTCACTTCCCGAAAGAGGCTGCCCGAGCCTCAAGAACGTCGAGCACAATAACAGAAGCCATACACGAGGTCACAACCAGGAGGGGTTAACGACGGCCAAGAGCGGCAGCAGCTACTCGGGTGCCGTGAAACCCGGCATCCTCAGGAGGCCGGGGAGGTCGCAGAGCACCAGAGAAAACCGCCACCACCATTATCAACACATCAAATCCTCTCTGGAGCCTGAGCAGCTGGGATATTTCTCCACTCAGCCCACCAGAAGGACACAGAGCACTAAAGTCAAGCCCACACTATACGATCACACGGAGGGGCATTATGCAACCCCCAAACCTAAATCCACAAGATCCAGCAAAGCCGGGGGTGGGTATTTGCCTAGCCAGGGCTGTATGTCTCCCCACGGGCACAGACTTCTGTCCAATGCTCTGGGCCAGGAGGTTTTTTATCACACTCCACTGAGATCTGAGGCTGGGGTCTACGAGTGATTCCAGCAACGGGTTTTTATCTGATTCCACACCGGGGCCAAAGGGAAACAGCACTTTATCCTCTGCCAGACCAACTGACTGTTGTGTTGAAAGATTATAGTTTACCCTTCAGAAGCTGCTAAAAAAAAGAGAGAGAGAAGTGAGGCTGCTGCTGGGCAACGCGCCCCCACCCATCGCTGCAAGTCTCACGTTCTCTAATGGCTTTTGATGGAGTTCAAAGGGAACAAATTTGAGTTGATTGCAGATGTTAAAATAAATATAAAACAAATAATAAAGGTAATGGTACGAGACATGCTTGATAAAAAATATTGCTTCTATATTTTATTTAATGCCTAAACAGCAAGAGATTAAAAGCTAACATAGGTTGATTTATGACTATGAATGAAGTTTAGGAATGTATATAACATAGCTTTGATGTTAATGTGTTCTGTCCGTCTAAACAACGCAGCTAACTCGCACTGTGCATTTGATGTCTATTCTGGTCTGTTCAGACGTCCACAAGCACTTTTGAGAATAACTGTGTCTGAAGCCCGTTTGTCTTAACATGGCGTACATGAAACCTCGTGATTGACGATACACAATTATTTTTTTTCCGTGACAAGCTGCTTGCTTTGAGTCATCGCTTACAGTAAATGCTATATCGGCACTTTCAAATGGGGGGGGGGGGGGGGGGGGTGAACGGTAACGTCATGCTTTCTAATTTTGCTTTTTGTCTTTGTCTTTATCCTTGATTTTCTTTATCGCACATTGTATAATTCAATCTTGACATAATAATTTCTAAGGTCAAAGCTACCATGGCAAACTATGCTGGCCGTGCAGTCAATGCAAACGAGCTCATTGAGTTAGGTGAAACAGTGTATTTTGTACGCCGTCGTGGTTTTGTCACAAAATTGAGATGCTTTTCCTCTTTTAGGGAACTTTTAACAATGTTGTGTTTTACATAAATTATGTTTTACGCATATTAAAGGTGTTTCAAATACAAATATGTAGGCCAGGCTGTTTGGTTAAGATATGTTAAATGAGTTATTTTAGTGAGCCTTTAAAAAAAATAAAGATATATCAATAATTGAAGTTTGTCGAATAATTTTGTGCTTGCTTTTTTTTTTTTTACGGAAGATAATTGGAGATTGCATGTCAAGAGGTATCGCTACTGACCCTGCTCTACTCATGCTTTTCCCTTAAATTGTTGCACATCTCTTCGCCCTGTAAGCACAGCTAAGCAGAACCGGTGTTTGCCATTTTTGTTATGTGTTACAAAAACCAAAAAACCCATTAGCCATTAGAGGAAAAGAGTCTGCCTTAGCTCATTTCATGTGAGCAGAATCCAACTCTACAAATCTTTTAACACTCCAAGCCCTGTAATCCGAATAAATGTCAAATATATGAAAAACAAATATCAGCGTTACAACGATCATTAGATTATTGATTTCCGGCAAAAGTCGATAAAATAACACAGTGAACCTTTACTTCTGGGACTCGGTGGTGGGTGTTGGTTGGAGGTCATTTGCATCCTTCTTTCACTGATCCTTGAACACTTCAATGCAGCATCTCGTGTCTGTGCAGCGAGGCATCTCCAACGCGCGGAGGCGAGTCCTGAGAACGCCAGAGCGCCGGTAGCTTGTGCTACAGCACCAGGAGGCACAAGAAGAGCAAACACGCCTTTGGAAGAGGAGAAGCGTCCTCTTCAAAGGACAGCATTCAAATGTCAGAACCACTGACACGTTTTCTTTTCAGAGTAACTGGTCCCCCCCCCCCCCCCCCCCCCCACACACACACACACACACACAGCCCAACAACAAGAGCTGACAATAGTTTCCAACTTGGTCATTCTGGCAGTTCTAGTGGATAGAAAAAACATTCGGGGAAATGGAAAAGAGCGCTATGACAAATAAAAATGAAACATGAAAAAAAGAATGAATAGCGAATAAAGTGTTTTTCCTCTCTCTATTTTCCAGCTGGACTTCTTCTGAGCTCTCCCCACTCGTTGGCAGCTGCCTGCAGCTCAATGGAGAACGCCATCCACCATCGGGTGGCGCTGTAGCACTGAAGAAATGTTAGGGCTCAGAGGGGTTGAGGGACCCCTGCTGTGCTTCTCATATACCAGCATCTGTTAATAGCAATGTAGAGCATCCTAAATATTGATTTGCATTCTGTTCTTAGTGGTGGTTACTATAGCAACTAACGTGAACGATGATTCAAATACTCCCAGTTGATCAGATCATTCTGCAGATAATGTTTGGTCATTATGGACGCAGGCCTGATTGTAGCTTAAAGTACGTTAGGGAGCTGGACGACAATCAGAAGGAAACCGAGATTGTCTTGGTGATTGTTGCTTTTTTGACATTATTAGTGTTGGAGCTCAGATAAAAACAACCTCCCATTCACAGCTGACTGAAAGGCTCGGTCTGTAGCAAAACCCATTAAGAGAGGCTGTGAACTCAAAGCGATGTCTCCTGGCAGCTCTGCATTGCTTCTGAGGCAGCGAGCTATTGTTTATTCATCGCCATATTGGCATTCAAAGCGCATCCTCACTGTTCTCTTTCATAACCAACAAGTTGCAATTTTATGCATTTGAAGGTTGAAGCCAAATTATTTATAGGAGACTGAAACCTGGGGAAAAACAACGGCCTCTGGCCAAATGGTTTACGTTGAGAGCAATCTTTTTCTATAGGCTATTGAATTTGCTGGATCAGAGCAAGACGTGCATGTATTATTCAGAATTTCAGAGAAAGAATTGTTGCCTTGCTCGACAGCCATCTGCTTTTTTTTTTTGGACATTGTGATACATTTTAGGCAAGCTGCCTTTCAAGATCGGGTTAAATTCTTATTATTCAATCGGGGGGGTGAAAATGACTGGGTAAATGTCTCACTCGCGTGGCTCCCTCTGGGTTTACAGCCTCGCTGTGGCAAATATTTAAAAAATGACTTGAGTAAGCTGGAATTGCTTGATTTCTCTGAACTGGCAGCTCTGTTTGAGGTTCAGACTTGCAGGTAGCTTTCACCTGTCTGAGAAATTATTGAAGAGCATCTGGTGCAGTATGGAGCCACAGATGAGATGTGTGAGTTGTGGGCTGCCAACCCCAAGCAGCTGCAAGGTGAAAGCACTGCCACCTCCCCAGGGACAGGTGATCTGCTGGATGATAGCTGCCCTGCACACATGGAGTTTAGAACTGTTTACATTGTGTTCACTGTCAGAATACCTTTGTAGCTGCCGTCCAAGGTATATCTAATATTTAAACCAAAGAACAAAGTTGATTGTTGATTGAACTCTCAGGGAGTAACAACCTTATTGCATATTTGGAGCTGTGTTTCTCTTCTGTCTTCATTTTTGGTTGTTCATTATTTGCCTAATGCTCCATTAAAATGCATTAATGGAACCTTCAGGTTTAGATAATATAAACCTTTCTCCACGAACCCGATCAATCATGACTGTGAAGGATAGATAGATAGATAGATAGATATTTTATTAATCCACTTCAACATGCCCCCATTAAAAAGATAAGGGTCTAATAGGAGCTAATTGATTTATTTTTCTTTCCTCTTGGATTTTGCTGTTGTGACTTTATTCCGTGTTGCCAGTGAGCATCTTTTTTTTGGGGTCCAGGTCACAAAGGTAAAGTTTTGTCTGGACGCTGCTGTTATCGCGCTACATCATCCTCCATGCTGATGGCTAGCGGGCTTCACATGTTATCAGTTATCTTTTCATCGCCTCTCTGATTATGGAGCTAGAAGCTGCTGCCATCGCTGCCACAGTCACCAGTGTGCTCCAGATTTGTTTTTTTTTAATCTTTCCAATACATGTTTGTAAGATGCGCTGTTGCTTCTGATAAGAGACAGCGAGAGATCATCTGTGGCTCACTTAATTACCTAGTTAACATGACAATGGGTTCTGATTTAATTACAACATCCAAGAGAACCTTGTTAGTATTTCAGACAAATAACGAGGCCCTGCCCATTGGCATGAAATATATTTTATTCAAGTGCATCCATGTCTTTTGCAATATATTAAAAAAAAACATCTGCTAGAGGAAGCAGTGGAAGAGAGCTGGAACGCACTGCTGAGTGATTGAATAGGTGATTAGGCTGCAGCTTTAGACACAAGCTCCTCATGTAGAAATGTTTTTAATTTAACATTCACATGCACATCAAAGTGCCAGAGGAATTAGATGGCTGCATCCTGCTGGCCCATGCAATGCAAGATCCAGCTTTTGTTGTAAATAATTCTGTTGACATTCAAGTGATGAATAATAGCTTGAGAACAAGAATGTAATCAACCGAGGGATCAGGTTGGTTCAAAGGGTCGCCGCCGGTTGAATAATCTCACCGTGTGAATCTGTTTTTTTGGGGGGCACGACTGAATGCAGTTCAATGATTTAAAACTATGTGTCATTACTAATGTAAGAAATAGGAACAGAGTGCAGGTTTTAACACTCCTATCTGGATCACTGCGTGCTTGATGTCACCTAGCATGAGCAATGGGATGAGTTTAATAAGCTCACAGTTCGTTGCTGTAAGGACTCGCAGGTTGATTTTGTTGTGTCACCGCCTACAGGTGGACATGATGCACAGAAATATGGTTGGTCAGACTGGAACGAAAGCAGCTCTGAGACTGTCTGCGTGTGTAAATTATATGTTAAAGGAGACACGTTTAATGTAGCAGAAAAGCAATTAAATCCATGCACTCATTTAACTGGCCACAACAGAAAGCCGTTCTTGCTTAAGGCGCCGCTTTCTGTAATTTCATGTTTTTTAATTTATATATCTAAGACTACAATTTAATTTCTGCGTTAAGAAACAAACTGGCTGAGATATCATTTATCTTTCTGAAATGCCCCTTTTTAAATTGGAAAAAAAAATCAAACAGACCACCAGGTGGAGGTGGGAATGTTCTTGAACATACTTTTTTTAACAATGCAGTCTAATAGAACTCAATATAACGTTCATTCCTATTCCTACAGAAAAAAAGATGTGACTGTTGTAAATGATGCGTTTAAAAAGTGATTTTCAATGTTGCTTGCAGAAAGTTATTCACATTTGTTGTAAGCACTCAAGTCAAAAATAAAATTCTATGAGAAACACGATATTCTCTTGGTACTCCTTCCGCTCCTCGACATTAATTAACCATGTAGGGAACGTGTGTTCCATCTCGTTGCCCTTAACGTGTCTCTTTTGTTCATTTTTGTACGCATTTTTCTCGTCTCATGCTGCTCAGCCTTCTTTTGTTCACATCACAATGACCTGGCAATGTATTATGTATTAATGTATTAAAACTAATAACCGGTGATAATCATTTTTCGATGACAACCTTTCTCGTCTTGGTGTGGCTTCTTGTACAATCTGTGCTGTGTGGATGTGTAAATGTCAGAGTGGATGTGGAGCGGGGATCACTCAGACTAACTGACAAACGAAGAGCTCTGCTCAGCATTGTTTTACCATGCAAGAAACGGAATCCTTTGCACAGCTGAGCAAATGAATTTAATACCAAAGTTGTTCTTCATATTTGTCTGAAGCCCTCTATATCCAACAGTTCTTCATCTGTGCTGGCATATAAAGCTGAAATACAGCAACTGGGCCTTGAATAAACAATAGCCTGCAACCACAGCATTGCCAAGACAGATAAAGCTAAACTTTATTTAGCCATGTTTACATGTTATATTGCCTCATAGAATTAAAGATAACACATTTGATGCTCTGAAACTTCACAATTAGCCAGACTCCTCATTTACCTTCTGATCTAACAAACCTCTCCTTTGGGTTGTTGCCTCAACAGTTCATTCTTCATTCTGCTTCTGATTGGCTTTGGGATGCATATTTTTTTTAAATATATATATATTTTAATGATTCTTGTTTCATCCCTTCACTTTGAGCAAATCCTTAATCCTGGGAAGAGTTAGCATTCATTGTCAGTATACAGAGACATATTTTGGGTCTGATCAAATTCAAATGCAGCAGTTATACACCTGCCAAATAGATGTCTGATCTACAATGACATGAAAGAATTGTCCATTTGTGACAGCCCTGCGACCCGTTAGTTCCCTTGTAATTTCCTTTAGCCCACCTCATCCTTTTTAGCTCATTTCAACATGACTGCACTTTTCATGAAGTTAGAATAAAAACTGATTGTGTGATCAGCTTATATTGAGTAGAGCACATATATTTGTGTAAGAGCACAATAGGTTTTAATGGTCAGTAGGTGAGTTACCTGTTATTCTGCTTGGTTTGAGGCCTTTGATTGTTTTTTTTAATCGCTTGTCTGTCTCATTAGCCGTTGCTTTTTCTGTAAGGAAATGCATTGTCTTTCTATCGGCAGCTTTATTTCAAACGTAACGGTTAAAGTGCTTGACAAAGATAATGCTCCTAACTCAGGCACATCTTCTAAATTTAATTGAAATTAAGTTCAAGCTCATTCAAGCTGACGAACTTCATCCCATGATGCCTTCTTTCCTAGTGTTTGAATTCAGTGCCAATTTAATTAAAACATGTAACTTTTAATTACCTAACTGATTAATTTAATGAGTGAAAATAGACTCACTGTGATAAATCATTGAGGTGGCAATGTTCCTGCAGCAACTCATGGACTCAATAATGCTCCCTGTGACTTCCAGCTTGTGTACAGGTTGTTTTTTCCCCCCCACAAAAATAGACGGCTTTCATTTGCAAAAAACAGAAACATAGTCACAGAACACGTGGAAGGAAACATCCATCAAGGCTTTCCAGTGTATCAGAACTGAGATGGGTACGGTGACAAAATAGACTTGTGAAGCAACAATAGCATTTTTGCAGTTGTCTCACAGAAGATAATCACAAAGTGTTTCAAATAAAAAAATCTACTTACATGAATCATGTATCAACAATGCTAAATTTGATTGGGCGATTAGACGCCAGCGCAGCAGCATAAAAGCTAAGAGGGGAACAGACGGTGGGTGGTGGTGATGAAGCGGAACATTCATGTGAATTTAGCAAAACCTGTCTTTCACTCCTGCAGGACGGATTCACCTTGATATGTGGTCGAGGGAACTTCAGAGGATGCTGTTTCAAGATAGTTGCACATTTCCTGTGTGAAAGATGTCATTTTTTTTGGGGGGGGGGGGGGGGGTGGAGAAATGTAGGATAAACATATTTTCATTCATTAGTATTTCTAATGAATCACCCCTAAAGGTTCCAACATTAAAATGGAGCCTATTAACCTCCATCAGCTAAATAGAAATCTCTGATTAGGTATTAAACGTCGTGCAGCAACATCACTGAAATTCCAGCCTATAGTGTTGCTCACAGCATATCGCAGTTTAGAGTTAATCACCTCAGAAACACACGTCTCCTCTCCCTGAAATGTTCACATTAGGATTAGCAGACTGCTTGTGTGTGTGTGTGTGTGCTTTCATTCATGCTGAATTCTCTGGGTCATGCTGTAGTGTGCTGCGATAATTGTGTTGTGGTTCTCACAGGCTTCAGGTGTGTCCGTCATCATTGTCTGAGAAAACTAGCTCATATTATTTCATGGATAATCACTTGGCATTTTCCTCGCAACATGAATAGTTATATGGAAGAGACTTTGAACATTCGATAGAAGTCAGATGATGTTTTCTCTAACTCTGCATGGCTTGAATTTATGGAAAGTATTTTTTGTTCCTCCCTTGAGTTTTTGAGTCAGTTTTGATTAGTTCCTTCACATACTGTTCTCACCTTTAAACATAAACTGCTGTCTCCACACACACAAAGTCCTTTTGCATCATTCACCTCATTTTAGCACACGTATTAATGCCATTGCCAAGTGGACATAACATGTGTTTGCAAGCATTTCCCCTGGATTTATCACACTGTATGTTACCAGGTCGGGCATCATTGCAATGTATTTGTATGCCAGTCATGGATAGGAAAGGTTTACTGTGGAGCCATAATTGTACACAAAATGGAAATGGAAGTGTTTTTGCTTACCTTTCAGGGTATTTATTTCTGCAGCTGCCAAATTGTAAACATCATCGAAACAGGTTTGGGGGTTTGAAATAGTCGCTCGATGTAGTAAATACATGGGAAATAGCTTTAAACAATGGACCAACAGTTGAAATGATCAGACTTTTAAAATGCTTCATACACTCAACTTGTGGTGAGTTCAGGTCCAAATATATGAAATGATAAGTTCAAAATATAAATACTTATGTGAGGGTCATGTTATGTTGTTGTGCTTTGTCCTGATCACTCACACCTGTTCTGTTTATCGATCCAGGACCTACGGCGTACGGATTGGCTGCGGTCACTCCAGACGCACCTGAGACGGATTTTCACAATCACCACCAGCCCTCATAACCTCTGCTCCGCCCGCAGTTCCCCGTCGGATTGTTGTGTGGTTTCTGCCTGGTTATGCTGGCCGTTTCCCGTCTCTGTTCTCGTTTCGCCCGTGTTGATCGCAGCCAGGCTGTGTGTAGTTTTTTTGTTTTGATCAGATTGTTCACGTGTGGCTGGATCTTATGTTTCCGTTTTCTTTACGGCACCAGCCAGTTGCCCCTTGTTATTAGGGCTTGCTCTTTAGTTTTTCTCTCGGCTGTGTATTTTTCATGTAGTACATGTAGTACACATATGGGGAGCAGAGGGAATGTCACACCCTCAAAACAGGAAACGTGTTTTTGTACTAATAATAAGATCCCCTGAATATTATTGAAAAGCTTTCACATATGATCATATCGTATGTTGAATTCCTCTCACGGCATTTCAAAACCATTTTACATACAACTATTGAAAATACAGTGACGAGAGGAATAGCCGGAGGTGCTCACTGGATCTAAGATTTTAAATTAAATTAAATCAAATCAAATGCTTGCACTATAGTACATAGTACACTAGATTGACTCTAATGACTGATTACTTTTGCAGAGCAGGATATGATTTAATCACCATTTTTTCATTTGTTGCGGTCAAAGAGAGAATCATAGGGACATTGAGCCGAAAAAGATGCTGTAGAAATGAACTTTTCCAGAAGATGTTGTTGTGCATTTTAGGCTTTAGGTAGAGGTGTCTTTAGCTTTTATCTAAAATTATCTAATTGATGAGTTGAATCATGCTGCATAACAAAACGCTGCTTAGCTACAAGGAGTAAAATTGCAGTTGTAAAGGCACTCTATTAGAGGGATTAATTTGTGTTTGCAGTAAAAGTACAAAAAAACCAATTCCTGTAGCGCTTGCGCTTTATAGGAGTGACAAAGATGCAGACAAACCCTGTTGCGTTTGCCTTTGTTCGCTCACTGTTTATTCCCACATCATTTAATTACACCTCAGCCAAGCCAAGTGCTGCATGCCATCAATCTCAATCAATCAATTAGCCAACTAAACAAGCCATGCTCAGACATTCACTCACTCTCAATTTCCCCATTGTGTTAATTACACTTAACCATGTCATTCCAAATTAAAATTGAACATTTTTAAATAGGATTAGTAGCACTAACTGACACATCACCCTGTTACCTTCATGCTCTCACAACGTCTTGGCAGCTGGTACAGAAAATGTCTGTACATCATTTTAAGTTGAGGAAAAAAAAGGTCTACAGGGAGGTTTTTAATGTTTCTGGAGGGAGACATTGTAGTTTAATTATAGATTGAGTAAGAGAGAAAAGTGGCTGGTTTCTAAGGTTACATTATTCCTATTAAAGTTTGAATAATGTTATTGACCTTTACCTGGGATTAAGCAATGGGGAATGATGGCACTGACAAATGTATTTAATTAAATGACAGCAGTTCTTATGCTATGAACTAGGTCTTGCTCCCCAAATGCCTCACCAGGCGCCATAGTGCCTGCCGATGTCAGTCACATCCGTACCTCAGGACGTGTCAGTCACTGACGGGAGCTCAGACTGATGCTGCTGCTGCTGCTGCTGCTTCTGATCCACATTAAACACATGTTGATGCAGTGTTTTGCTGAACGCTTCTTCTTTAGGCATTTGACAAGTATCAACAGCTCAGGATGAAACGTTCAAGCCGGCTAATGTATTCAGCATGTTGCACATTCGGAGCGAACGCAACAACAAATATCAGTTATAATCCTGCTGTCTCTGAGCAGGAGCGAAAAAAAGAAAGAAAAATGTTTACCACCAAATCACAACAGCACTTTAAACATTAAGATCTTTTTATTAAGACAAGTACTCTTCTGATATTTTTTTTTCTTTTGTAAAAATGTTGATTGAACCAATACAAAATATGCATGGCCATATATGAGAAACATATGTTCACTACACAAAAGAAAGAATGTCACCTGGGTACGCAGAAAAATTTAAGATTAAACAAAACAAAAACAAAAAAACAACCACTTCAGGCAGATAAAGCGAGCAACCCTAATCCCAACCCTTTAAACATGGGCTTCGTCCAAATACCCAAGACATGTTACACACCATTCATAAAATGTCACAGTAAATACACCATCATTTCATCTATGAAAACGTATGCTTGAATGGATTGAATGATCATTTGCCTGACTGACGGTGTGTTGCCACATTCTATAATTACTAAATAACCAATACTGTATAAGCAAAGTGTTACAGGAAGAAGGAGACGTTCCATCAATATAGTTGTGGTCATGTTGACACTGACTGCACATCGTTTTAGTCTGCTTAACAAATCTAGTTTTCTTTGTGATCTAGGTCTGTGCGAAAATAATAGTGAACATTTACTGTAACAGTGCACCATATTAAGAACACATAAACATGTACAAATAAGAAGAAACATGTACATCTTGCGATTTCCTCACTTCTGGAATTACTGTGGTATATAACAGGGGCCTTAAATTTGCATTCTATCAAAAAAGCAACTATTGACACTCATGAACCTGAGAGAGTGAACACATAATAGAAAAGTAATGTATTGAAAACAAATCTGAAATTTGATCAAAACTATTCTTCCATTAATAATCCCCCCCGACCCCCTCTGTTTAAAAGCAGCAGCTAATTCATAACCATTTAAGACAGATATTAATCCTTAAACTAGAAACTGTCATGCATGTGACCATTTTCATGATTGCAAAACTATCATATCCAGAAACAGACACTTATTATGGTACTATTTATCGCTTCTTTTGTCATTCCTCTGTATTACATGAGCCTTGTCCTTGAAGATATCAAAATAAATAATAAAAAATGAAGCAGAGCAATAATAAAGATCAAATTACAATTATTTTGAGATCAGTAAACAATACAATAAATACTACATCCTGGCAAACGACACTGTCGTCAGTGGAAGCCACCGCAGCAACCGGAATAACAAAGGAGCACAATCTTCTTTTTATAACATCGAACTCACTCAAGGTTTTTTCAATTATCCAGGTTGTAACTGTGGCGCACGTCTATGGTTTGTGAATACAGACAATGTGTATCAGTATTGGCCCTGTAAGTCAGAAAGAACAGAAATATACAAGATATACGATTAGAGTGTACATGAGGATATTGTATGATACTAACCATATGCCTCAAAAATCAAAGAAGGCACTAAATTATGTCCTTCAGTCTTTTCCTTCATGATGAGACATGGGTTTAAGGCAGTGGTTAACGTTTTCATAATATATTTAGAGATTTTTTTTTTCTCATTCAGGCAATACAATGAAATCCCTCATTAATTAGCGACTAGGTTTCACTCTTTTGCCGTGACAGATTAAGAGGCATGAAGCGTGCACAATCTGCAAGCTCCCGTCTGAGTGAAGCATCTCCTGATTAATGTTAGTGAAAAAGAGAATAATTCAGAAGAAGAGAGGACTCCTTCAGAAGCACGATGGGAAGAAAGCGATCGCTCCCAAACCAAGTCTGAAGCAAATATTTAATAGCTTTGAAGGCCGAGAGCCTTTGCAAGTTTATCAAAGACAGCACAAAGGTAAAACATCGTCACCAACGGTGAGGAAATATAACCGATGAAGCGGTTTGAATGTCCCTTTACTCCTGAACAAAATAGTAATGTTTTCTACTGGTGCTCTACGTTTTTTTGTGTATCCAATTCAAACTTTGCCTTTGAAACCATGAGATTTGTCCCTATAAAGTATAAATAGTACAAATAAATAAACACACTGTAAAAAAACTTGTGACATAAAATAAACCAAATGTCCTTGTAACTTTTTAATGAAATGGTTGATACATTTTAATATCAGATTAAAAACATGTACTTGGAGAGGAGCATTTTATTTTGCTATATGTGAGGAGTATTCGCTGTATTTTTGGAAACTCATATTATATCACTATAGTATAATAACTATATGTGATTATATTAGGTCTTTTGTTAACCATGTGGGTGGAATAAGAGCATGAAAAATTATATCTTCAGGTACTATACAGACAGGTTAAATTTTATATCATATCATTTTTTCCTCTTTATTTCCTGTCCTCAAATGATGCATACACATCAACTCTTTACATTTTTTAAAAACACTGATTTACCTTTTGATTTACAAAAATGTGGAGGGTTGGCGCGTGAGTGCAGAATGCTATGCAGAAGTGTTGCTGTTCTAGACGAGTAGACATGAGGACTACAGCAGAGGTCAATAATGCAAAACCTTAATGGGGAAAAACAATTGAATGATTATTGACCTTTATCATTAAAGGGCCTGGCATGACTGTGCAGCACCCACACAATATTGAAGACAATATAAAACCTTCCTTCAGTCAACGAACTCCATCATGTGCTTTGGGGTGAAGATCAACTCTCATCTGGATGCGTTGGAATCTGTTTTCTAAAATACATTTTGGTTTTTATTTTTTGTATGCTGTTTTTTTTTTTTACATTATTCCAGCTAAAAACAAACAAACGCACAAACAAATAAAACCTAGTACACGGCACTGCTGATATTGTGGCTGAACGCCGCAAATAAAGTAATTAATGGAGAGCCTTGGAAATTTCTACCGGTTTTGATGGTTCATTATCTGGAAACAAAGCAGAAAATAAGGAGACTGATGAAGCAAATATTATATTGTAAATATAACAGTTTGTACAGTATTTGTGAATAAAAGATGAAAATATTTATCTGTCTGTTCCACAGCAGGGTAGTCAAAGTAAAGTCAGTCCCAATTACCACCATATAGGAAGTCTTTAGCCTTCATAGTTGTCAGGCCAATGTTTCTGCCATGCTTTTGTTCCATCCATCTCAGGGATGATAAAAGAAAGCTCCTTACAAAAATAGTTGCTAAAATCATTGTTTGATATATTTTAGGAGATACACTGATTAGTGATTAACGACTTCTGTTGAATGATCATCAGGCTGCAGACAGCAGTGGGTTGGAAATAAAAAAAAAAGAGAACACGAGGTTCTGATTTTCTCTGAGTAATGGAATATTACAGCTCTCAGAATGGCTGGGACTAGACAACACCCTAATTAAATACCAAACCGACCTCACGTCTACTAATCAAAGCAGCTTTCTTGACACAAAAAAAGGACCAGTTGTACTTTACAGTTTGTTGTGAAATGATTGTTACCTGCTACTTCACTTCAAGAACAAGAGCGCCCTATGATAAGCAAGATTACTCAACGACCGTTACTTTAGCAATCAACACAGTGAACCTGACCTCGAAGGGAATGAGTGAAATATGCACTTAAAAATATCGAAACCAATCAGACCTCTGGCGCTTGTGAGAAATGTGACGAATTTGCTGGACCCAGCAGGCAGAAATGTGTTGACACTGCGTTCCAGTTACCAAACACTATAGATTACTCAAAAAATGTGGGTGACCGGGCTCCATAGATTGAGCTAAAAAGCTTGCTGTGACGAACATAGAAAAACACCACACTTATTTAATCTCCTCAGAAAGGCAAAAAAGCAACAAAGGATTCAGTGGGGTACTTAAAAAATAAAAATCCAATTCAATAAATGTGAAAAGGGAAAAAAACAAAAAAATAAAATAAAGGACAAGGCACAACATAGTCTGTAAAATAAACTGTACAGAGTCGGCACCAGCAGTCCAGGAAGGGTTGGACAGGAGACTGAGCAACAACTCCTCTCTGGACTTGGCAACGCCGGTCCCACTCTCGCTTTCTTCCGTTCCTTTCTGAAATGCTGCCCTCCCCACCCCACACCTTCTCGTAACCATTGGAGTCGGACATGACACTCCCACAGCATCCCCACCCATCTCTCCTGGCCCATCCTCTTCAGATGTAGTACTCCTTCTTCTCATCTGTGTTGCTGTGTCCCCCTTCTGCATTGATGATGGCCGTGTCCGCATCGGCCGCATCGTCCGCCCCTTTGGCTTCGTGTGTGAAGTAAGTTCCTAAAAAAAAAGATACATTTTTTTTAAACCAAACATCTCCTCCTCTTGTGCACTTCAGTCTGATTGCGACAAACTGGGTTTTACCTTTGTGCCTGGCAAAGTATCGACCAAGAACAATGAGGGCGCAGAGGATGGCAAACATGACCACGGCCACCACTCCTCCGATGACGGCGTGATCAATTTTCTGCGGCGTTCCCTCGCCAGCTCTGGAGTCTGAAAACGGGAAAATGTCCTTAAATAATGCATGATCAAAATGTGTATGTCTTTAGACAAATATACCTATTGACTTCCTTTCCAACAGGTAAATGAAAAGACCCCGCTCCCATACATCATTAGCTTTTTATAATCTGGGAGCGGTTAAAACACCTAATCTGGCTGCCATAAAGTATCAGGAATTCCCTCGAGAACCCAGATTGTCACGTCCCATCTCGTTTGTGTAATCGGTACAGAACCAATTTGTAAAAATGACATATTGTGATTTTTATACTGATTATGTACATGATTAGTTTTAGAGACACCGACTTCCTCGTTTCTTGTCTTGGTACAGACAGAGAAACTGCCAAAATGTGGAAATACACCTTGAGCAATAATAATAAAAACCTGAACATTTGATTAAAAATAAAATCTGATATCTCTCTCAGCTCTGAGCCCTGCTTTTGTGGTGTTGCCCTGTTGAACCCGGCTCATTATACGACACGTTTCAGTGTTTCACACTGGACCGGCTGCCTGAGCCTCTCGACTGAGCGATGCTGAAACAATCTTTTTTTAGAATAGTTATTTCACCATGGAACAATAGACACAGCCCGCAATTTCATTGAGACTTCACACACTGTAAAATACGTTATGATTTAAGAGGCCATTTCTGGATGTTATAGAGCTCAGTCATCAGAAAGAGACACAAGTCTGGAGATAAATTGTCGGTTGCATCCCCGTGCAGAGAAATTTGTGGCTGCTTCAGGTATCAGCTATCGCCGTCTAGCATTTAGCCAGATTTATCCAAGCAGCACGGAAGAACAAGGCAAGATTTAAAGCCTTTAAATTTCCAGCCTCAGAATAGTTCAAATGCGTTTATCAATAGTCTATATCTGGGAACATTTAGACTGATGGAGGAGTGGCAGGCGGAGGATTGGCCACACTGTACTTTGACTGCATGAGAGAGCAGCTCAATTTTCCATCAATCTCACTAGTCTTGCGCTGAACTTGAAGGATTTTTGATGAAAGGCAAGTGGAGGGTGCAGAATTTCTGAACACAGTGAGTGTTTAATAAGTGAAGATGAGGCAGCCTCCACCTAAAATCATTCGTGCTGGACTTCAGCTGGTTTGTTGGGGACATTTTGAAAGAAGAAAGGCGATTAAATCTGTTAACTGTGCGAGATGGTCTCATGCGTCTGTTTGTGTGTGTGTGTGTGTGAAGCAGGGACGTGCAAGGCGCGGCTTGTTTACTGTATCAGGGAAGTCGGATTGCACAGATAATTCTCCACGGACGTGGAGCAGCCCATGCTGCATGCTGAGGAAGACTCTCCCAGTAAATGGCCTATGCACCCTGTCGCCTCCACTGTCCCTCACCTCCCACACCTTCCTGCCGTCACCTTTCTCTCCACTGTCTTCTGCTTGACACATCCACAAGGAAACATGCAGGGTTTCCACCGCCTCTGCACAGCAAGGGGCAGTTTTTATTTTATTATTAACAGATGGAAGAATTTGTCCAGAGCGAGCATCGAGACTATAAAAAAAAATGTCCTCAAATTCACCCGCAGCTCTGGTTGGCTGTATATCATGTTGTTTCCATCAAGTACACAACAACACACATTGTTTTCCTGTTGCTCAGCTCGCCATTCATTTCAAGCGAGCAATAACATGGTTTCATATTCAGTCAACGTTGCTGTTGTGCTCAACTTCATTTCTTTTGTTGTATTGCTGCAGCCAGTGACAGAGACAATAGGACATATTTTTAATGCAATACAGAGGATTTAATGCTACAGCAAAAATAATCTAAAGACAATTAAATAAATAAATTCTAAATACAATATCTTAATAGCTAACATCTTCTGAAATAAGAATGGCTGTGCTATCTACAGGATTTATAATCAAAGGCTTTAAAAGGGTGATATGTCATCGTGCTGCGGGAAAATCCCTTTCTTAAATCTGTGACCTGTGGGCATTAAATGTTAGGATGTCCTAATCCTTGATGCTTCGATTTAGATATTTCTTTATGTTGGGGCCTGTTTAAGAAACGCTCACTAAAAGGATTTTGTGATTTTTGAAGACTGGATGAATTTGTAACGCGCTGTGGGATTTCTCCCTCAGTCGGCCACTCAAACGCAGCAACAACTGGGACCAGTTGATTTTCAGTGCCATGGCGACCGTTGCCCCAAAGCCGTCACCATGTGAGCCTCCCAATTTTATGGGCCATAAATTTCCAGAGTGTATTCCTGATTTCCAGCAACGTGTTATTTTGCTGTAACAGCAACAGCAGAACATGCACTGCTGCATTCAGGTAACAGGTGTTTTTTGTTTTTATTTTGTCCACTTGTTTTGTCCACTGCTTTGTGATAACAGAGTGAGAGATAGATATAAGCTCCTGAAGTGCTGATCTGTATCTTGCCCTTATCTCTGACCTCAACAAGAACACATTTTCTTGATAAAGTGTCATATTGTCATTACGACCATTCCTCTCTTAGATTAGGTTGTCATTCAGTGATCCAGTATATCCAGGATCAGGAATGTGATCACCAAAGGCCACCCACACTCGGTATATATGCAATCATATATAGTGCAATGTGCTTAGGGTAGAAGAAGAAATAAAAAACAAATCCTCAATGTGGGGCAACCTCTTTAGCCTGACACTTGAAATAAGTAGAATTTGATTATGTCTGTAATGAGGCTAGTGTCCATTCTGCCAGCACAGTTCTGCTCGCGGCTCCATAAGGGAGTGCTGACATGCCTAAACCGGCATCCTGACAAGGTGTGCACAGCCGTGGGGATTTATTGGGAAATAAAGAGGATTTTGCAGCTGGTGTCTGTGTCTGCACCACAGCAAAATCTGCTCCGCTGAACGCCACAGTATCACACGCTTTACAGTCGTACCTCTCCGTGTCTGTGCCGGAACGAATGCTTGTCGCTCCGGTTAACAGCAGGGCATTTTTCTGCATAAAGAGCAGAGCTGAGAACCTGTCATGAGTATAATTTTATTATTTGCATCCTATTTTTTTCTAAGTGTCTTTTGCTCATAAGTAGGCATATCACACATTGCACCAAATGAAGATACCCTGTCAAGTCTCTCGTGGTTGTAATACGGCTCCTCTTATCAGCTGTGAGACTGTGTAAGACGGTGCATATTTATTGATGAGGAATTCAAAGAATGCATTGTATTCTCATCACCCCTTTATCTCATATGAATGTATCATAATGATAAAGATGGGAATGGCCTTCATGTAAGACATACCAATAATGTCAATGTGCAAAAAAAAAAGTACAAAAGAAAAGTGTGATTCCAGTCCAAGCTGCTATCTCTGGCACTAACCAAGCACCCACTAACACACACACACACACACACACACACGCACTCCAATTTAAAGATGTAATTACATGGATATAATTGAAACAATGACTCTTCTCTCTAAACATTCTCTCACACCCTTTTCTAGGCAGCAGCAATGGGACAACGAGGCATTGCAGCAGAATCGGCTTAAGGAGCATCAACTGTTTGCCATTTTCCAGCACTAAAACTCCAACATCCGTGGCTTTTGTGTTTGCTGCTGTTGGAAAAGGAAATGAGAAGAGCACACTACTGCATCATTCTCTTTGTGCTGCCGCTTGCTCGCGGCAGTCCAACGGAACACAATGTAGGCCTCATTTGAATTCCAATGTCAGTGCCCAACTGCTACACAGATTCACTGATTCATTTGCAATCACCCAAACAATTTGAAACGTACAAATACAGCTGTGACACTTAACAGAAATATAACTAAGCCTGGCTAAAGCTGATGCAATGGTGAATGAATAGAAATCACAACAGCAAACTTGATCTACTCGATAACGCTGCATTCTGCCCTTTGAAACCCCTCCCATCTTCCCCATCGGCTTTTGCCTTAAGTGGTGATCAGGGTAAGCGAAAAGAAAAGATAAAAATGACTGTTCCCCTACAAAAGAGGTTGAGCGTAACACACCACAAAGGTACCTCACCAGCCAAAAATGAGGACACGCACACCATGAAGTCATTGGCACATAACGTAATTGTCAAACTCGAATGTGCAAAGTAGAAATCTCATAATTATTTGCAACCGGTCCTTGAAGAAGAAAAAAAAGAAACACTTTTTTAACTTTAGGGCGGGCTGGCGTTAATAACTTGTTCCTTGGAGACCAATTAAAATGGACCATTATAATATTTTCTTTCTTTAATAACTGTTAAAAAGAAAAAAACAACCTGCAGGTCAGAAAAAAATACAATGTCAATTGAGAATCAGAGTAAACAACTCTGAGAAAAATCTAATTAGCACTTCTAAATGATTTGTATTTTCCCAACGAAATACTTCAAAGAGAAATGATACGTTAGAGGTGCAACAACAATGGTAAATGTTTAATATCTAATTATGTTGAATAATACATCTACTCATTACATTTTTTGTTGAAGTCAATAGTGCGCACGGAGTTAAGGATTTAATCCCAAGACTCTGCAGCAGTGGAAAACTGCCAACATGTAGCAGCAGTGAGGGAAGAAACAGCAAACAAAACACCTATATATAAAAAAAACACTTTCTAGACATGAATTCTTAAAATACCATCAGGCTCAGAAAAAATGAGTCACTTGGACAAAAAACAAACAAAACTGTTTGTCAGAAGTAAAACTAGGGAATAAGACTAAAATCGCGTCTGTACAGTGCGAACGTTAAAGTCGAGTGGTCACAAATCCCTGATCTTACCCATACCCAAGCAAGATTATTTCAAGGTTAATAGCATTATCAAGTCAAAAGGCTACTGCACATAGGCCAGACTCAGGCTCACCTATAGTGTATTATTTTCTTGTAAGGCTCTTGATGGCAGTTACTATCCATAAAGATGTTGGCCTCAGAAACTCACGTTTAACTCATCCCACCCAACATCTCTTTAATGTTTAGTTCCTGAGGTTTTTTGGGTTTTTTCTGCTGAAACATAAGGCCGTTTTAATCAAGTCTCCAACATAATTCCGTGTTCCTTGTCGTTCCTTTGGCTCCTCTCAAAAAGCTCAGGGAGAGGGGGAGTTACTGAAGGCTTAGCCAGGATCTGGTGTCCCTGCCTTGGATCATCTCTGAGCATCTGATGAGCTGGATTATTATTGCCACAGACTCCCTCTATTTCTTCAGAGCAGGGGACTCTGGGTAAATTCTACCCACAAACAAAAATGAAATGCAACCACTCACAAAGAATTGTTTTGACTGTTGACTGTGTCTAAATGAAGGATGGGGATCATCACGACAGACGCTGACATGCCAACTTTTCCTTCAGTCAAGACAAGCAAATGCTTTTTGTTTTGTGTAAATATGCAATAAAAGCATGAAGGTAAATATCTGAAACAACCCGAAAAAGTGTCTATAGACGGGTAGCTTGACTTTCCTACGAAGTTAACTTTCTGAAAATGAAACAGGGCAGAAGGAAACCTGCTGTGATTTATATATTTATATATACGCCGTTTGCTCCCCACTGCTCTGAAACGTATCAGGCTTTGAACTGAAGCTGTGACAACAAGAGCAAAAAAAAAACTAAGAGGAGAAAATGTAGGAAGTGGAATCAGAGTATGTAATCCAAACGTTGCATCAATTGTTAACAAAAACAACATGATAGATAGAATTGGTATCTTTGATTATAGTTCAGTGACCCTGATTCTATCCATCATGCCAGTTCACACTCACGGTGAATGAATGAGACGGACTGTACACGCCCTCATTGCAGAGGAAAATACTATAGTAGGCCGTTATGCTGATTAGAGCAGTGCAAAACAATCTACCACAGGACAGCTTACCATTGCCCCCGTGAAGAGGAGTGAACGACAAGAAAGCTCAATTACATCCTTCCAGCATGTGCTGTATAAATCACGGCAAATCCTCTTTCAAGCCTGTCTTGTGGAAATTACTGGAATGTTTCAGCAGAAAACATGGAGACGGCCGCCCGCATCAGTGTAACTCAGAGGAGGAGGGCTTAAAGGGGAAAAGGCAGAGTGATTCAAAGAGGTGCAAAAGCAGCTTCCTGTTTGGAGCGAGTCACAGCCGGAGAGAGTCTGTTCAAAAAACACGCAATAGAGAAGAGATTTGCCGCAAGGGAGAGATACTTAAAAACATTCAGCAGACCTCACCCAATGCGGAATCCCATTGTAACGTCTTTTCAGGGTGTATTTATTTATTTAATTGATCCAACAATAGTTTGTCAATTATATATTTATGTATTTCTTTATTTATCAAAATAAGGACTATTTTGTGTGTCAAGACTCTATTGTTATGTATCCATATGAATGCTAACAAAAACAATCCCACTCACAAATTCATACACGACACATATAAACAGTCTCGCAGAAAGCGGGAAATGTAAATGTTGGGAATGTTCTTTTCACCATTGTTAGCATATTCATTTTCCAATCCTGGCTGTCACACAATTCAACTGAAAACAGTAGAAAAGCAATACATCTGAAGCCATCCCTTGTTAATTTCATTGATGTTTGTAAATGCTATATGCTTGTTAGAATTTTTGTGCCAGCTGTACATATTTAAATATATAAAAGTTGGAGACAAAAATACACTGGGAGAGAGTTGGAGAGCTTAAAAGCAAAATATATGGTAATTCTCCATATAAAGAATTGTTAAAAAGCAACAGTATGAAATCAATTGGAGAATTTCACCATCTGCTTTCCGTAATATCATCAAAGGATTGGGTGGCGGGCTGCATTAAAGTAAAAGCATCTGGCTGGACAGCCTGAAGTTGAGATCTGTGCCCGGGTCGTACATTATGAACCAAACATGACAGCGTAAACTTGGATTGTTGGACAGATATATATTAACAATGATTAGGAACCTGTTACACCTACAAAAGTTATATCTTCCCAAAAGTGATATAACACAATGGTAAACGTGAAGCATTTCAAAACATGATGCAAGCATCAAATTCAGAATGGGGGTCTATTTATTAAAACAAACAATAAATGGTCTATTTGATCATTACATATCTTCTTTAAAGTCAGTGTTCAAATATGTTCAGATAAAGACAGAGCTGCAATTCGCCACATTCTGATTGTATTGACGTTTTACATTATCGGTTTTAATTTATTAAATTAAGTTCATTGGTGCATATTGTCCAAAAAAGAGATAGTTTGATTTGATTTGAATACATCAAGCACTATTTGTAATACTTATAATGATTATTACTCAATATGCTGAGAATAAAATGGTTGAAAAAATATTTATCTGCACATTCTATTCCTGTTTGTAAAATTTGCCACATTAATTGTATTAATGGTAAAATTGACACATCACCAAAAGCTAAAGCAAATATCAAACTTATTCAGTGAACAATGCCACATCTCCACATCTTATTACTATAAATACCAATA
Source organism: Brachionichthys hirsutus (assembly GCF_040956055.1). NCBI lineage: Eukaryota > Metazoa > Chordata > Actinopteri > Lophiiformes > Brachionichthyidae > Brachionichthys > Brachionichthys hirsutus. Next base: position 90,729 of record NW_027180470.1, read on the forward strand.
AATAAATAAAAAATCAGGATGAAAGGGACAAAATGACTTTATCTCTAAAACGGCTATTGATAGGCCGACCCATTCTTTAAGGTTATTTTTTTTTATAGTTAAATGCCACATTCTGGCATATCCAAATGTCAGCTCCCGAGGTTACCTCCCGATCAGACTAGCCACAATGGTGCTTTAGAAATAATAGTGTTTTTAAGAAAAGACCATCTTTATTACATTATAATAAATCTTTGCAACCCACATAAATCAAAAAATAAACAGTGCCAAGATGGCAAAAGGTTGTTCCGCTCTAAACACTACATATGAACTGCCTTTCGTTCATTTCATCATCGAGTTTAGATTATCTATGAGGAAAATAGTTATGATGTTTTTGGCCTTGCAAAGATGAAATGTGACTGGCATTTGTAGGGGAGATGTAAAGGGCATTATAATACGATGGATGGGCCGCTTGAGATATCGCTGCAGATGCTGATAAGATAGCAGAACAGCAGAGTCTCTGTGTTTTCTCAGATCAAACACGTCACTAGAAAGTGCCCTGACAGGTGTCTCTGGCAGCCCGGCACTGCCCGTCCTCAATGTCGCCTATCAGCAGCACTATCTGATTAAAACTAGCCAGACACACTCTGGAACTAGCCTCAGGTACAAGTCCGTGTTCTTTCTCTGACTTATCTCCTGATCACACGAACATGCAGGCTCCCACACCAACACACACACACACACGTGATTGTTGTGAGGGACAGTAGTGGGGGAATACAGTACCTTGCGTGTTGACTGGGTTGATGGTGGGTGTGGGGCTAGTAGTGGGAGCATCTGGATGAAAAGAGTAAAAAAAAAAAATAAAGAACATGTTTAACAAAAAAAGAGAGACAAGAGTAACGATATAGACAAAAGTCACTGAAGATGAGGAGCTGCATGTTCCGGCAGCAAGTACCGATGTGAGAACTTCATGGCAGTTTACCGTCAAAGCATGATTTGATTAGTCAGACGTTAATTACGTCCTACCTGTAACAAAAATTTAGTTTACATGATGCTGTAGCATCGTGTCTTATTTTAGAATTTTGCTGTGCTTTTCTGAACAAATACGGAAGCTGTCACATGTAACTTCAGCGCCCAACGCATCTCATTAACGGCGAGCTGGAAGGCCTGAACCAATCACGGCACGCCAATAATAAGTCGAGCATCACATAGGCCTTGCGTTTGGTGTAGTTGGTTCGTTAGTTGGTGTATTTTTTCGCCTTCATGCAGCTTTTTTAAGACAGAGTCTGACGTGTTGACAGTTGGGAATCTCATATTTTGTGCTCTAATCCGCTGCAATTAAAAGAGCTTAAGCAAAACTCCTTAAAGTATGAAGTATGAAGGCCCTTCAGGTGTTAAGCTACATTTATTGTCATAATGGATCTATTTTCCACCTTTGAACATCATCGCCTAAATATAAACATTTCCACGGTACTGACATCATCCCTTCACTAACAGAACTTAAAGGTCACATATTATACACTTTTTCCACAAGCTAATGCAGTAGAGCGTGGACATGCAAAGCGCAGACACGGGAAGAGTGCACACACACATCTTGTGAACGCCCCCCACTGCGATGTCCCAGACGAAAAGACTGCTGCCCAAGACATGAACCAATACTTGATTACAGAGCTACGCAAACTACGCAGGTTTGACTGGCTGGTTTCATTTGGCAGTTTTGGGGTTGGTAATGACCCGAAACCATAAAAATGAGTGTAGAAACATGGGAAAAGTGATTTTTTCATAATATATCCCCTTTAATGTTAGGCTGCCGTAAAGCATCATCTGCTGCGGTGGTGCCGGAGTAATTCCAAGAGCATGAATACAGTCTCACGAGCCCGGTGTCAGAGCGATACCAGATAGTATCTGCTTCTCTTCCCAGTTAGCTTTTTAAGTTATTGAGCTAAAAATGCCCAAAATTGCAATGCATTATATTATACTATTAACTGTTTATTTATTTTTACACAGATATCCCGAAAAAACTGCACCAGAGATTATCCATCAATGCGCTGGCTTTTAAATCGTTCTCTTCACACCGAATCAAACAACGCCTCAGCGTGGGATGTCACATAGATGCCCAGTGTTCAAGGAACAGAAAAGACGTGTGACAAACCAGCATGCGTAACACATCGTTGTGCCTCACAATTTGTTCTTAGCATTTAATCTGCTCCATTGCTCTGCTGCTACACTCGTGTGATTTATGCAGACTGCAAAATGGGATCAATGATGCAACATTTCCATGATCATATTTACTTATTCATAGTAATTATCTTATGCAATGTTGTTAATTTACCAAATATTTGGTCATAAAACAGAGCATTGGATGATCTCTTTGATGTCTTTCTTTTTTCTGATGATGGCACCAGATGAACAACGGAAAATTGCAGATTGCACAGTAGCTTCCTGCAAAGGTAACCAGGGAGATACTATTAGTATTTTTAACACAGTCATCATTATCTGCCTGTTTACTGTCCAAAGCAAAATTAACTGTAAAAAAAATCAGTTTCTGCTTCTTACTGATCCAGTAAGACCTCCCAAGGCCCAGTGATAAGAGGAAACATACAGTACATTGAAAGTGGAATGGAGTCTGTCCAGAGAGTGATTGCCTGTCCTATAACTCTCACTTTCCCTCTTTGACTCCTCTGTCAATGGCATTCTTCGTCGGTTGCAGGATAGAGTTAATAGTCTGGTACTTTCACTGTCATCTGGGAGCAGCTTCTGGGGGAAACAAATCCTGCTCCTTTTTCAGTTGTGCAATGGCAGACATGTTTCTTTTATGCTGTAAATCAAGCTTTAGTTTTTTTTTTTTTTTAAGGAAAAACCCTGACAGGATGGCATATAAAGCAAAGCTTAAGAGGAACCTATAGGTATAAATGCAGATGGTCTCATTTTAATATGAATTTCACGCTGCGCAATCAATATTTATTTGATCATGAGTGCAAGCAAAAAATTGAAAAACTGTTTACTTTCCATTTAAGAGATTCCCAAATGATTACGTTTCTTCCTGAGGCGACATGAATATGTGCATCAAATTTCATCAAGGAGTTGACTAGACTTCTAACTCAATAACCTGATGGTGGCTCTACATGAAATCAAAGGCTCACTGAAGTCATTAAGATGCATCCCCTGGGAGCATTGCATGTTTGTGCAGAGCGTGTGCTGATCCATCATGTAAACTTTGACCTGCGGGTATAGGTTGAGAAAGGGGAAGCCATTATTGACAATGCTGTTGGTAGGGATGGATTTAAGTGGTGGACAGACTGACCTAAAGACAACCCACAGAGCCACACCCCCCAACGTGTTTAAAAAAAGAAAGAAAATGACAGTAGAATAATTTCCCTGCAGAGACTGATTTATATTACACGAGTGTATTGAATTTCATTTTTTGATAAATGACCTAATTAACTGTGAATATTAATGCCTGGCAATCACGGAAAGGTTTGCTATTTTCCTCTGCCGCTCTCAATAATTAAGTCAAACTGCAAATGAAACCACTTTGGTGGTCCCCTGCTGCAGCCCAGCAGCGCCCAGAGCAGTATCCTCCACCCCACGCTGTGCTGATTAGACCTGTCACTACCCACAAAACAAAATAATCACAAAAACAAAATGCAGGGCAATCCAGGTACGCCATGCTACTAAGGAGCACTGAAAGCATCCTCATCAGGGGGATGTATGCCTGGCTCTGGTGCCGGGGGAAGATAGCTTGACCCCCTTGTTGTGGGAGAGTCACAGTAGGGGAAATCGACTGGCTGGCTCCGTTTCTTTACTGTCTGCACTCCATCAAAAGACAGCAGTGGGGGACCACACACTCCCAATCTAATGATAAAACATCAATGACAGTATAATGCTGCTGCCGGGGATAGAGTGTACATATGGTGGAGGTGGAGGTGTTGATACTGGTAGGAGGGGATCAGGGTATCAGGAAAAGATTCTCCTCCTGCAGTATTTGAAGAAAAGGGGTGGGCTGGGCTTTATTTCTCCTTGTGACCGAAGGCAGTGCGATAGCTGAAATGTCAGAGTCTGTAGGGAGGGAATTGGCCATTCAGGGAAGAGGGTCTTTACAAAGGCCGAGATAGCATGTGGCACATATAATATCCAGGCAAACAAGAATTCACCATGAGCAATTTCCAGGCTGGATGAATCTGGGCTCAGCAATACAAGTGCACGTCGTAGAGGCCATATTTTGTGGCACAATTTGTATCAGTGAGAAATTTGATATGAGAAAATTTAACCAGAAAGTAAAGCCACGTAGGAAAAAAAAAGGTTTAAATCTGCTTGTCAACACAACGTTTTGTATTTCATGCCTCCCGCAGAACGGGGCACATCGGATAACCCTCGTCTGTCTGTCCGTCCATCTACACCTGTACAGCAATAACCGGTGAAATCATGGCCTATCAGTTCCTCAACAACGGATGGACAGAATTCATTGAAATTTCACACATGTTTTGTCGGAGTCCCAAAGATGTGCATCACATAATTGGTTTCATCATTTTTTGCTCACTTTTAAAATTTTCAGGCACATTTGAGCTCAGTTGGTTTCTAGGTAATGCTGCTGTTATGCTGCTATGACAGAGGTCACCGTCTATCCACATCAGCACAAATTGGGTTTTTTGCAGTCGTGGGAGCAGCTGCCTCCTTGGACACAAATTTTGAAGCTTTAGTCTATTTCTCTTTTATAATATGAAAAAATATTATGTGTTCCGAGCTATTCCTTGGTTGTTATATATTTTTCAAAAGACAGTGTGATTCACAGGGACCGCGTTACAACAGTCTTTAAAAGAAAAGCGTCTCTTGTCTGCTTATGTTATTTCAAAACCCTCATAACCCCCCGATTCTAGGGCTTGTGTATCTTTGACCGCTCATCCATGGAAGATTTCTAGGTCAAAAAGTCAAGTATGGGGTAAACTGTGACAGTAATAGGCAGCATTGCTCTCCTGCCAACAGACATTATGTGAGAGCCATAGCTCCAGGTTACCTCTGAGGGACCAAGCCCCTTCTCCAGCCAGCACTAACACCACATACCACCCAGGGGTACAATCCAAGCCTTCTACAGACACACCTGCAATATAACAGCATGGCAAGAGTATTTTCCAGCCTGTTGGAGTGAGCACAATACATGCAATCCAAAAAGGACTTGACTTGACATGGATTTGCATTGGTCTGTCTGAGCTGTTCCACAATGAAAGCTCATTAGTCTTTTTGAAATAGGAAGGATAAGCACGATTGCGGGTGGCAGCGGAATAAAAGAATGAACAATCCAGTTTGGTTCTAGCAATAATGCTCATAAGTAAATACTTATCAGGAATAAAACAACTCATGACAATAGAGCTACTTGTAGCAGTCAGTTAGCTGAACAAAAGGTCTTTTTCGACCGGTGTGTGACGACTTTATCAGCAGCCAGAGTTCCTAAATGACAAAAACAAACAGTGAAAAGGCTAGATAACAGGCAAAATGGGAGCTGGACGCCAGCAGGTGGAATGCAAGCAATGCATTTCTTTGAGTGCATTGCTGCTAGAAAGCAACATATAAATAGTACATGATGATCATGCTTAGACTGATCTCTGCTGAAAAAGCACACACAAATTAATCCACGGCAGCAGGCATGATTAGTCTGGGACAGCAAACTCTCACATGGATCACAAAGAAGATTTTCACTGGCATTAAATCCTCTGGAAAAGAGGAGTGGGAGCTGTGGACATAATTATACATGGTTATTAGCACCTTTAACCAATCTCCTGTGTGTCATTAGAGCCAGCGGAAGTCAAAGAACTTCCAACGCTGGTGCACCAGGGATAGAGTGATTAATGGAAATGCTGAAGTATTTGGATCGGATGTTATACTAATTGAAAATATGGTCAAAGGCACAAACAGCGAGCGTGAATATCTGTAGCGTTGCTTCTCACTTGTTCATACGTATTTATAGGTGCAGAGTTAAGCAAACGATGCATGAAGTTGACAGCAGAAGACTCGAATATCTATTCAAACATTAGAACATGATACCTTGAAATAGATAAAGATCTGTGTTCGAGAGCAACAAGAAACGTGTTCATTAAAATGCATTTTCAAGAGGAACCACAGCACCATTCTGTTTCAAAAGAATCTTTACACAACAATTAGGAAATGTATACTCAATGGCTTATTCTCCTCTAAGTGAGCTATTTGCTGGCATATGCTGTCCTTTTGTTTGGGAGTGATCATTATGGATCCATTGGGAACAAGCAGATGTCATCATCTGCCTGGCAGAGCACGATGATGAATAACCATGGGGTGGCAGAGCTATGAGAGTCACAGGGAACCTATGTCACAGTGGCAAAGTCACACAAGTCCGCTGATGAAACAAACACATCTGTGACCATCAATCAGCGACTGATAGCCATCATATGATGCTAAAATTTGTATAAAGTGGATACTGGGATTTGCATTTTCTCCAAATACTTGAAAATATTTCACCAACTAAAAACAAGGATGGCTGTGCCTCTCTGAGCACCTGACAGGTTTGGATTCGTGAGACGCCGCTGTGTCGAAAAATCAGTGCATAAGATACTCCTAAAACCCCACATGGATATACTACCCACACATCGAAAACATCAATATCCACTAAACCATTAAGGTAGCAGGGATTTCACAAGTTTTCAAGGTTCTCAGCTGTAGAAATCTAGGCAAGAAATAAAATTATTCCCGCAGTCAAAACACCAAACGTGGATTTTCTCCTGATGCCTCTACGCAAGACCTGGTCCCTCCATTAAAATCCTAGTCCTGCCACAAGTGAAATTGCATTGATATTTTTTTTTCAGGAAAATATGCATTAATACATTTCATTAACATTTGTAAGCCAGACTATTTCTTTTTTAACACAGTTTATTTCTGTCAGCACATCCGAAACAAGCAAAAAGAGAAATTCTCAGATCCTCTTCTTACAGTTTTCCACTGCTTGCTGCACGTGTTGCCCTAATATAAGACTGTTATTTTCAATAGCCATCAATGTTCGGTGAATCGGGTTGAATGATCAATCAGTTAGGATTGTAGTGATGACAGATGCAACACCTTTTTGCAACAGATGCAAGTAAAAAAAATAATAATAATCCACTGTGCTATTAAAGATAACTTGATTTGTCTCTAGTTTTGTTTGATAAAGATGTCCTTTAACCCCCCCCTGCCGTGCAACACGTTTTAGGCTTGCCTTCTTTCTCATGGTTAGTGTTTAAAGAATCAGGCCCAGTCTTTCTGAAGAGGTTGCAGAAAATGTAGTCCATGCATCTGTTACATCCAAGCTGGATAATTACTATTCTCTATTAGCAGGATGTCCCAGTATAAGTCTCTCAAGTCTCTCCAGCTGATTCAGAATACTGCTGCACATGTACTCACCGCAACTAGTATCAGAGATCATATCTCATCTATTAGCTTCTCTGCACTGGCTCCAGAATTTAAAATCCTTCTGCTCTCGAGCTAACTTTTGTTCTGCTTCGGCAATACAAAAATAAAACTACTTGTCAGCTGAATCAATCTCCTCGGATTTGATAACATGAATAACCCAGAATAGGTAGTACTAATATAATGTATCGTATTAAAAAGACACAATTATTTAAATGCTTTGCTTTGCATGATTTGTGGCTGATGTTTTTCCACTACAGTCTCACAATTTAATGACTGAAAATATTCCACCTTTTGAGCTTCAAAATTGATCTCTGGTTAACTTCCAAACAAGAATAAATATGAAAAATAATGCTTGCACATGAACAGCTGAACTAGGACCAAAGGTGGGCGCAGAGAAACGTTCCCTGCAGCAGGTGAATGTGAAAATGGCCTCAGTGTGAAGTTCTGCACATACATCATTCTGAGTGTGAAAGTCAAACATCTGAGTAAGGGAACAACAAACATAACACATTTTGGGTGGCGTGGGATGTTCTGAGCGTCAACTAACGCCTCACAATTGCTGCTGGTATTGTTTGTTGGACAAGAAACCACCAATCTGACCTGAAAGAAGGGAAAATTGCTATTCCTTTCACTGTTATCAGTATAAAACATTTTAAGAAACCAAGACTTAACTTGCACTAATATGTATATGCAAAAAACCTAATAATTCTCAACACAAGTTATATTATAATAGTAAATAAAAAATGCTGCATGTACAGACGTACACTAGATCTGTCTTTATTCCGGGTTTTGGGTATGGCAGTCAATGCTTTTGGCACACCGGCAGAAGCAAACGGAAACTTGGGAGCGAAATACAAAATCCTCAACAGCAGGGAGCAAGTCCTCCAAGGAGAAAACTAAACTCATCAACAATGGCTGCACCTGCTGCAAATTTATTTTCCGCCCCATTTTCCTCACCCCTGCCAGCCACCAAAAATAGGAAATTAAGGTCTGAGGAGTGCGTACAATGAAATCATTGGATTTCTGAATGATGAAGTCCTCCTATTCACAACGTCAAACAGTCAGCACCCACTGTTCCATCTAAGGGATTTAGACACAAAGATGCCTGGTGTTCCTTTAAACAGTTGAAAAAAAGGTTTTCAGAATATGTGTGAGTCCAGTGAAGTGAATCCAGTGCAATTGCTTCCTCTCTGCTATTATTTATCTTGTGTGTATAGTGTGTTTAATTTATTATGCACAGGGGGAAAAAATACTTCATTTTAAGTCAGACTCTGCTAAGCTTAGCAGAAAAAGTGCAAACAGCTTAGTTCAGCATACAACCTGGAACGAGGTAGCCTGGAAATAACTCAGCCAACCAGCACTTTTAATTGCAAATTTACACCTTGTTTGCTTAATCTGCTTTTGTACCGATCAAACAAATGAAGTAACGTGCTAATTAGGGCGCTATGGAGGTACTGTGCAGATTTTATTCCCGTTTGACAGCACTGGGCTAACTAGTTTCCAGTTTAAACAAAGCTGCTGGCTGTAGGCTCATATGCTCTATCAAAATATGAGCGATATCAACCTCATCCAAGTTTACACTTCGATATAAAAATTGACATCCTTTAGTGAGCACTCAATAATGTAAAATCATGGCAACAGGAAGAACTTGTAAATCCATATTTACAGAGCTTGCGGAGCTAACAATCACATCACGAGTTTTGTGATGTCACCTCAATAAAAGTCAGGTGAGCCTATACAAGCTCGATCTTTAATTTGCTCAAGTTGTATCATCAATAATTTAAACACCTGGTTCTGACAACAAAGTCAGTATGTGAAATAAAAAATAGAATCTCTCAGTTTTGGTTGTATCATTTCTTTATATCAGGGGCTATGAATGATCTAGGCTTGTCGATGAAGGGCCAACTGCCTGACAGAGCAAAGAAAAGAGACGTCAACCAAATCAAAACAAACATCTGCACGGCAGATATAAAACACTGCTGCATTTGCACTAACACTAATCGTAATGTGACTATTTATGTGATTTTCCTGGGTTTGCTGTAGGGCCACAGACGAAATGACAGCAGATCAATCTCATTACATTTCTGTTCCACTGTGCAAACTGCTGCATCAAGAATACAAATCAGCCAAATCAAATCTCACTTCCTGGATTTCTAAGATGCCAGTCAATAATAAACACTCACTGCATTAATAGAATCTCAGCACCTCAAGTGCACATTAATAAGTCAGTACCCTCTACAGTTCTCGATTGCAGCCATCCTTTAATTGTTTAAATGACACCATTAGTAATGGTTTGAAGTCGCATGCAGCACGCATGAAATATGATTGGATTTTTGCATGAAGGCTGCATTAAATCCTGTAGCTTTAACTAACAGCATCTAGAATCTCCTGACTCTAGGCAGTTCAGTATCGAGCCAATAGAACACCATCTCCAATAAAGCATAATACCTACCATATACAAAGAGGATGTAGTCATCATAGGCCTCACCCACGCCATTGGATGCCACACAACGGTAGGTGCCATTATAGGACTTGTTGAGGTTCTCAATGTACAGGTCAGACCCAGTAACGACAGCGTGGGGTGGCACTTCCTCTTCTACTCTCAGCCAGTTGATCTGATGGGGACTGGACAGAATAAATACCACACACATCACTCACCCGCTGTCTACTCAACCTAGAAATCTTAAGTAAAGGTCAATCTGATATTGTCTGAGGAGAGCCATCGTCAGACGCTGTCTAATGATGTGCTTTATTCAGCATGGTAACAACCGATAACATTTGAATAGTGCAATGAAATGTAAAGGTTAAGGGGGCGCTCTGGCCGCTGAAGCATGGTTATACAGCGCAGGATATGAAAATAAACTGACATGCCAGTGTTTTTGTGGCGTCCTGATGTACGTCCATCTGCGTGAATACTCACTGTGGTTTTCCTTCTGCAATGCATGTCAAATCTAGGTTGTCACCCTCTCGAGTTACGCCTTCAGGATACGTGACCACAATCTTCACTTCGGGTTTATCTGAGAATGAAAGAACCATCAATGACCTGCAGCACATTTATTCAAACAAAAGCTAATTGCTTATTGTCCTACAAAGTGAAGCACTGAGTGAAACGGGCTCCGAACGGGCTATAGCAAAAAAATTTTTGGGGTTTTTTTTTAATCAATGCTCGCCAATGATTACCAAAATGTCAAGCGGTTCCAGTCAAGCTTTCTCTTTATTTTCAAAGGTCACACAAAACAGTTGTCTACCTGATAAAAATAAAATATTCGACACAGACTACAGAAGGGTACGTTAACCTTTTGTCGAAGTGTAACAGCATGTAAGGCAGCCTGGACCTCTTCCATCAATGCACAGTTTAAAGAACGTAAACATCATCTGTCATGACTGTCTCTCCTGGGCCACAGCACCAGTACTCTGTACTCTACGTCTCAGCGGGCTGGATTCACAAATACAGCAGGCTGTTGTAAAGCTGGGTGCTTTGCTGCTATAGGCAACAGGTGACACTATCATGATTGAGTAAAGGGGTATCCTCTCAAAAGGCTCATTTACTCACAATGTGATGTTCAAAACTTTGTGAAAAACTGTATCTGCAAATCGTCCGGCAGTTAAAATGTCAGGTGATGTATCCCAGAGGTAAACGTGTCCACGTCCTGTTGCAGGCAGGCAGGCAGTTGCACTTACGTTTCCAAAGATGTGAACCAATGAAGCTCCAGCTTGTCCGAGCAAGATCAAAATTTCCATTTTATAGGATGAGTGAAGTACAGCTTTGGGTCACTCACATAGGACGTCCAAGTGTCTTTGAGCCAGGAGGTCCCTTGCGGCTGGGTGGTCAACGATACAGTCCACTGTCACGCCATCGTCCTCTTTGGTGACAGAAAATCTCACCCGGCTGGTGACAGTAAACATCCTGTCATACGTCTCATCCACTGTTGCCTCGCCTAGAAAAATACAAGTATATAAGGTGAAAAAAGATAATGGTTAACCTACAGGTTGTCCTCACTCAATGGTGTACTGGTTTAGCGGCGACTCGGTGCTACGATGAGCAGAATGCACTGGCTGCAGAGTTGTGAGTGAGTACATACATGTACAGCATAATTGGCCGAAACATATCCAAAGATAAAGGTTTTTTGACAACGCAAAAATGTCGGCCAAGTTGTTGGTCAACGGGCGTTTCGTTTAACGACAAAATAGTTTAGCGACGGGGTCTTCGGAACATAACTCAGTTGTTAAGTGAGGACCACCTGTAATCATAACTGTATTCTGCAGTAACCCTAACCTGTAGTGACCATAATAAGCAATATTCAGATATTAAGCACATACTGCTTGAAGAAGTGAAGTACTTTTACATGGCATTTACATTGATTACTATTAATTCATTACTTTGTTATGTCTTGTCCAAAAAAGACTTTAGGAGGACTCGTATGTGCCCCAGGCCTTCAATTCTGACAAGAGCTGCAACCAGCAAATATGTCATATAAAACTGTTAATGAATGCTCCTGCAGCTTGAGGGTTAAGCATTGTTGGGGCTAGCCCAGCAGTAATCTGCTACCCACAAGGCCCTAGGCTGTCAGAGGGGCATTCATTTAGAGAGCATTACAATGCCACAGGGGCACCGCATTAGCTGCAGTGCTGAGTGTGATGGTTTACTCGCACTTAATGAAGTGAAGAAATAATTACAACTCGACTCTGACCTGCAGCACACTTCCATTTCAGCCCTGTCACAGGGGAGCCTAGCTGGACTCAAGGAGGGCAAAACACTGTTGTTCCATTGCTGATGATCACAACACACACACATGCGGCCTCTTGATGGATATTAACCCCATGTAACATAAACCCACACCATGCACAAACCAGCCTGAAATTGTAAGTAAGTAAGCGGTGAGTGCACTTCAGGGCATTGCATCTGACCTCTGTGCAGCGGTGACCAATCAGAACACAACAAAAACAGTTTCAAGTCAGGATGACAGGGGCAGTCATCATCAGCCCAAGGTCGAACTGAGATACCAGAGGGCAACATAGGTGCCAGCTGGATCAACGTACAGAAGCACAACCAAGTCACTGGAATAGTTTTCAGAAACATCTATGGATTCCATGAACACCATCTGAAACCTCAGTCCAGGAGAGCACAGTCCTACAGCTATGATACTGTGCAACTCTACAATCATCTTCAGTAAAACCAGTTCTGTTGCAGTCATAGAATGCCGCCTTGTTACAGTCACAGAGCAATGTCTCCGTGTTAGCATTACATAATGTTATCAGCTTGATTTGATGCAAAAACATGCATGCTTTTCACTTCAGTCTCTCTGTTGCCTTCACTCAATCACTCAAGTGTGAAGCACCACACAAGGTCACCTAGTGAGGTCACTGAGGGTGCTCCTAATGACGTGAGTGGAGGGTTGTGATGAACAGCCATTATCCTCTCAGCCAATCATAGTAATTGTCTAAGACTAATCGCAGCACTGCACGTCTCATGGAAATAAATGTCATAGAAAAAACATGGTAGCGTTGGATGAAATGTTAAAAAAGATTACAATGCTATTGCTGTTAGATTTCAATACATGTCAAATATAATTTGCAACCATTGTTGATGATTTTGTACGGGACTTCAGAGAGACATGTTTTTTTATAAAACAGCAACATATTTTCTTGAACTACGTTGTCTGTGTGGATATTCCTCAAAGTCCCAACATTTGACCTCTGCATGATGCAAAATACCAAAGAGAATTTCAAAGCATATTTCAAGGATAAAAGTGCTGCTTGCCATTTCAGTGTCATAAAAAAACACTAAATATGATTTCCTTCATTAATTTGGATCAAGATGATTAAAATAATATATATATATTACTATATATAGTCATGAAACCAATAACATTTGAATGCAAAGGAGACAAGTATTGCTGCAGAGATGCCAATCAAACACTTGTGAGCATCAAGCACTGATCAAGGCCAAAGAAATCAAGCATAACATCTTCTCATGGTGACATCTCCTTTCAGTCAGTTTCTAACCCGAGACCTCTGCCTGCCAACATGCTGAGCAAACTGTTTGATTGGCTTTGACAGAAAAGAAGCACTGGTATTACCATCAGTAAAACAAGCTGTGATTGGGATGATACAGAAAAGTCTTCTGAACTCGAGCCACATATGACTTAAGAACAAAATGACAACTGTACCACTGTTGGACTATGTTTACCAAGCCATCATTTCTGGAGGGTTTGCACACTATCTGTAATCCCTTATCAACAGTTAATACTTGAACACTTATCACTTATAAACCATTAATAAGAACAATGTTCAATGTGAATTTAATACAACAATAAAAATGACAACAATAATAAAACAACAACAACACCACTACTACTACTACTACTAATAATAATAATGAAATGTATACTTTTTAACATAAAAATGATCCTTTCTGTTTAGGTCTCACTCAAACAGATCCATCTGTAGGATCTTCACTCGATTTAGAACTGGAAACAATGCACCAGAATCTGGATTCAATAACGAATTTGTCCCAAGCCACCACGATGAATGTTTGCAAAACCAATTTGGCCATTTTTACTGTGTTAAAATTAACCCGCAGTACTCTTTCTCACACTTACAGCTGTCTTGGCAGCGCACAGACATTAAAACAACATTTGTTAAAACTCAGAAGCTAATGAAATGTTTAGCACATCCATAATGAGTAGTGATTGGTGTTTCCCGGGGTACGGGAGGACGTGACTCTCTAGCTTTTTTTATGTCTCCACTGCCACTATGGATTAGCCCCGCTCACCGCGTGAATGGCATTTTGCTGATCCGACCATCCCGTTGTCTTTCCCTCAACTCCACAACACTACACAATTCATAAACAGAAATCGACTTTGACTCCTGTAGGGATTATTGGAGGCACAGATGGCATTTAGTTTCACATTCGCACTTGCCTAAATATTTCATCTCTCAACAAGACAAATGAATCCTCTCCATTCATATATGCATATATGCATGCAATATGACAACAAACCCAACGATATCCACTTTGTGTACCTATGATATGACTAAAATGAATATCTCCCTTGCTGTACAATACTTTTGCAATGAATAATTGATGAGCCCTAATCACAACTGAGAGGTAATAAGAATGATTCACTGCCCCTTATTTTATACCCCTCTCTGCAAATGCCTAGAGCTGGCAAAAGGCACTGAAAAGAAATGTGCCAAAATGAGTTCATAACCATAACCAGATTAATTATGTATAGATGTTTTGAATTAATGGTTGCCTTGCCTTTAACATTTGACATCCTTCATCATTTAGTAAATATCACATGTACTATTTGCGCTTTTTTAGCGTCTCTGAAATTAACCCCACCAAATGAAGGGTGCATCTAAAAGCGAATGGTTTGTGCATTGTATGTGAAACATAACTTGTGCCTGGCTAGCAGCTCTTTTAGACATGAATGCAGAGTTTGATTGCGTCATGCTGCAGCTGAGCAGAGCCCTGGACATAGAATACTACATATATATGATTATATGTCAAGGATCCTTGTTTTTCATGCCAGCACTACATATTAACATATATAATTTCCTAAGGATGACGATGCTGAGGATGTTTTATGACTCTGTGGTCTCATCCTGTTTGCTGTAGTGTGCTGGGGCAGCAGACTGAGGGTAGCAGAAGCAAACACATCAGTGAAGCAGGTGGTATTGTAGGGGGTGAAACTGGACTCAGAGATTGTGATGGAAAGAAGGATACTTCAGAAACTAGGAAGCATCCTGGGCAACACCACCCACCCCCTCCATCAGCTCCTGGTACAATAATGGGGCACACGGACAATGAGACTGAGACTGGGACCCCCCCAAATTTGTATTGCTTTTTTCATATTTCTCAATATTACAGTTTTCGATTTCGATTAATGCACCATGTGCATTCTGTCAATTCCGTATGGCTGTGTCTTGCTGAGTGGAGCAATGTTGCTGATAGAATGTCCCTCTGGGATTAATAAAGTATTCTGATTCTGAAACACCACACAGCATGTTACCGCTTATTAATGTTGGACCAAACTTCATTTCTTGACATGGCAGAAACTTTTCCAGAGATGAGGCCTTGCAGGGAAATGAACAAGGGGTGCAGCACATGAAGCAAACTGGGAGAGGCTGTTATTCTACAGACCTGTCAGTTCTTCCTCCCCTTTCATCCATCTGATGGAGGCAGCTGGCTTGCTGCCCATTGCTGTGCAGGTAAGCTCCGTCTCGTTCCCTTCACTGACCATGTCCTCGCGGCTCTCGATGATGGGGCTGCCTGGCGGGACTGACCCACAGCAATAGCAACAATCAGAAAGACATTTATCCTACACTCATCCATACATTCCCAAGTTGACAATCTCAGTAAAAACAGCAAATAATAATTTGATAATGAGTATCACAAATGTATTTACACAGATCCAGTAACGCTACTCTGTTCTGATCCCTTGTAAATGCTGCATGCTAAAATAGATTTCAATGGGTTGAAGAGTCCTAATGACAATTAATAAAATGTTTTGAATTCTCGCACAATATTTTTCTGGATAAAGTACGATTTTTAAAGTTGGGTTTATATAAAAAGTTTAAGTTCTTCTTTTTAAAATTAATATTACAATTTACTTTGATTAAAATGATTTAATTGCACAGAAGTAAAAGATAATAGAAACATTTATATTCAATGATTCATTTCCAGAGTCAGTCCCATTTCCACACGTGCAGAAAGTTTCTGCTCGAGGTAGCATCCTTTGTTTTTTTTATCCTTTATTTGGTTAAAAGCTGGGCAGCATGTTGGAGTGGTGGTTAGTGCTGTTACTCAGATCAAGAAGGTTTCATGCAGCCACATAAAACTACAGTAAGTAAAAACAAACTTTTTTAGTTGTCTTCATGCATGAAATAACAAACATTTCATATGTCTTATACTCTGAAATTTAACTTAACTTTGCCAAAGTTATATAACTGCATAATTAGATCAGACGGTCACAATACTATACAGAGATATAATGAAATTGTTGTTCTCAATAGCTTTCGCCAGTCAGAGCAGAAAACTTGCTGATCTCAAGTTACTTGAAAGAAAAAAGAAAGTCACTGGGGTGCTTATTTTAAGGACTCTTCAATACAGTTCTTGATTCAGAAATACTGCATCTAGTTTACAATTGTACAACTAGAGTAATTACTTTAAAGTGCTTTTAATTCCATTCAATCCCCCAGGATGTCTGCATGTATAATAACGCTTAACTAGAATAATTTCACTCCAAAGCATCAAAGTGTGGCGCAGCTGACTCTCAATGGGGAATCGTTTGGAGGAGCCAAGTCAACATTCACCGGGATCTGCAGTGTCAACACAGCTGCCAAAATCAACGTAGTCTGAGCCATCAGTTTCAGCATCTGCTCCTTTTCGTTACGCTGCGAACACGGCGAGATCCTAATTGGCTGACATTTTGTTTCAGTTGTTACAAAAAGCAGGTTCAAAGATGACTATTTTTCCTATTCCCCGTCTTAAATAGAGCGGGAGACAATGGAAACGTGTTCGAGGAGGAGTGTGATGCGTGTGGGAGGTTCACAAATGTACCCTCACACCTACCCAGGACAGTGATGTCTGCATAGGCTTCCTGGGGAGGATCTGTGTAGAGCTGGCACACATAGCGTCCCTCATCGGAGAGTGACACATTGGACAGAGACACCCGCAGTTCGTTGTCAGAGAAATTCACCAGCTGGAACCGGCTGTCCTTCAGCGCTGTGGGAATACATGTGAGACAGAGACGGTAAGGATAGAGTGCAGGGACATGAGCAGGAGACATGGGGGGGGGGCGGCAAAGGGAAGTGGAGAGGAGTGAGAATGAGAGATGGGATAGGAGAAGACAAAGGAGACAAAAGGAGAAAATGAGGCAGAGGGCAGAGAGTTGCGCCCTTGTGTGAGCTTTCTCCTTAATTGAGTGAAAGAAAAGTGACTTTCAAAATGATTCATATAAGTTGATTAATAAAGTAGCTTTCCAGTTCACAGAGCAAAGACAGAAAGTGTGAAGGCTGCTCAAGATGGGAACTCTTGAAATGGACTGGCATGTCATGGGTGATTGCACCAAACCCACGTATTCCAGAAAAAGGAGAGGCATTCAAACATACATACAGGTAATGAATGAAATCACAGCACAGAGGTGCAGGATTGGATGCTTCAACCCCGAAAATCAAATCGGGCCTGGAATCTGTATAAAAACGGAGGCATCGAGGATGGATTTCCTTTTAATGTCGTCGAACTAGGCTGGCGAGTTTTTACTTTGCCTCTCATTTGAGTCAGCCCTCATCCTGGAGCACTATTTTACATAAACAGCTTGGTTTGAGTTGATTGGGAGTCCTTTTGATGTTTTGACCGGCCTCTGTGAGGTAGTCTCTCTACATCTGTCAAGCTAATGAACTCTATTCATCCTCTGTTTAAAGTACAGGGAGTTTGTTATCCCCTTCAGGATTTACACTTAATGTTACGATCATTACCCAAGGTCTCGGAGCAGCATCAACATGAAACCTCCTCCCCTGATGTACCTGGGAGCCCTTTGAAAGGGAAGCAATGACACTGATGCACTTTGAGAGCTGAAGCACCTGCAAAGGAGGGAGACCCTTCACCTAAACAAAGCAGGCTGAAGGCGCTGTTCCATAACTGGTTGACTGCTTACACAACAGCGCGGAGGGTTATCTATTTCAAATGTCGTATTGGTTTTTCATTTATTAATATATAGTTCTTATTCCTCTGTTTTCATATCATTTCACACAAAAAAATACGTGCACGTATGAGGAGCCCAATTGCTGATTACATTCCTTGAGATTAATCTGCTGATTATTTTCTCAGTTCTAATCATTTAATCGAAAAGAAAATATCTGAAAATAACATCTCACAGTTGCTCAATTCCCACGTTGACAGCTTGTTTGTCAGACCAACGGTCCAAAACCCACAGTTATTTAGTTCAGACCAACAAAGCAGAAAATTGTTCGCATTGAAGCTGAAGCCAGTGAATCCCAAAAGTTTATTGAGGAAAAAAAAACAAACTAGGAAATTATTAAATGATTAGCAAAACGTGTTCTCGGTTGATTTTCTCTTAGCCAAACAGCTCAGCTAATTATTTCAGCTTGTTTTGTTCCAATGCCCTCCTTAAAGATCACAAGAAATGTGTCTTGCCATATTTCAACATTTTGTATTTCGGTGCAGTCTGTATTTTCGCCCTTTATGTTGCTCCTCTTATGATTATTATTATTCCCGAGGCGGGGGTTACGTAAACACCAGCGTTCGTTTGTTTGTTTGTTTGTCTGTCTTTTAGTAACATAACTCAAAAGTTTAAGATGGATCTTGATGAAATCTATAGGAAATGTTAGGAATGTTATCAGGAACAGATGATAACATTTTGGTGATGATCCAGAAGATAAGAGCAGTCTGCTCTTCTCTTGCTGTTGGTGTGGTTCTGTTTCTATGTGGCTTCCACTTCACTTACAGTTGCTGCTCTTGTAGCTCCTGTTGCATCTCTGTGTCGCTGCTGTTTGCTTGTTTGTGTACAACAACCTGCCAAAGTATTGAGCAGCCCTTTTGACAGGTAACAATGTCTCTGGCTGACGTGGTCTCGGCAGAAACAGCAGTCCTTTAGGAACCGAGCCTAAAATAATAGCATCGTGGGGTTTGCTGGACCCCCCTGCCCTTACAGGGAACATATCCAAATAACACATATCAGAAATCAGATTTACATTTGGAAATACTCAATAAACGAATTAAAGGAACTCTCAATCATCACAGTTAAACACCGGGTATCAATCGGCCCATGGAGGCAGCACATGCGATTATGAATCAGTTTCACCTGGTTGAATGAACATGAGGACATGGAGAGCCAAAAGCAAGGCAACCCCCCAAAAAGGAAATGGTTTTGCATCTGGAGCTCACAGGCAATGACTCTGTCCTCATGAGGCGGTACAGGGTTCCTTCTGGTGCAGGACAATGCCTGGTCTGTGTAGGCAGTTTCTGAATGATGAAACCATTGATGTCACAAACTGTTCCCCGTGTTCCTCTGGCCTAAATCCCATTAAGCGCCTATGAGACGTTATGTACCCGTGCATGTGATTCCTCAAAGTACCACCACGGGAGCTCACTGACGCCCTGATCCAGGTCTGGCAGGAGATCCCCCAGGACACCATCTGCCAACTCATTGGAAGCATGCCCAGACGTTGTCTCGAGTGCGTACAGGCACGCAAAGGCCATAGACGGAACTTAGTCTCATAATGATGATGAAATTCATGCAAGTTGGATAAGTCTATGATCTCAAATTTTTGCTTTTGTTTTCAGTGTGATTTTCAATTCAGCCCTAAATGGGTTGATGATTTCTGTTTTCCATTGAATCTTGTAAAGTCTTCTTTTTCTCAACAAACTATACAGAACAATTCTCCACTTGAGGAGTTTGTTTATTAGGATATGATGTTCAATTTAACCAAAATGTTTCTGAGCAGTGTAATTTTAGAATACACAAAAAAACCTTTTGTGTTTTGTATTTCACATTGGAACTACGTTGACCAAGGGAGAGCATCACATGTCCGCGTGAGAAAGATCACTAGCGAACACTAATAGTGGGCGGCCCAGTGGTGCAGGTGCTCATACTGTCGCCTCACAGCCACAAACTCATGGGTTCAAATCCACCTGGGATTTTTCCATGTGGAAATTTCATGTTCTCTGCATGGATTCTTCCCAGCATCAGTCATACAAAACAGAACAAGTATTTAAAATGAATGAATACTAAAAGCTTCATCGTTGGATCTCATTAAAATGTAAGAATTAATTAGTCCTTATTGTTGTCTTGAATTGAAAAAAAACAACACAATTATTCCCAGTGTCTATTACTATCTACCAAGTATCTATCTACTCCATGATATCATAATAATTATTTCCAAATTGTTGAGCACAGCATGACCTAAGCTGTGTATGAATCCATTCTTCTCTACCGTACTCAGACAGCTTTGGGTGTTTTTGTAGCAATATGACAAAGATGTGTGTTCAAACTCCCTTGACGCTCTTAGGAAGCAAGGAAATGGAACACACGTCTCACTAGCTAGACTTGTGAAAAAACAGCTGGGATGTAATACAGACTGAAATGAAGGGTGTTAGTCATTCACCTTGAATCTTGGCTCTGATCCCAGATCCAAACAAGTAGAAAAGTGGAGAAAAAAAACTCCCCTCGAAGTAGAAGCCGTCCATATGCTCATGCATAATCATAATGTTCAATATCCTGATCTGAGAGATTATCATCAAATCGAACTGTGACAAGGACACAGAAGCGTTTGCATTACAGTAGTACTCTGTGTTATCTCATTTATCTTGCTGCATTCTGAACTTAATGACTTCTGTAAAAGAGTCAAAAACTTAGACAAAATGAAAGATATGGATGGTTTTGTTTCGATAGAGATACCTTCATTGCTACATCAAACTGTGAGATTCCTTTAGCACAGGATGCCTGAAAATACGAGACCTTCACAAAAACAGAGATCATTTTCTTTTTACATTTTAAAAGCCTCTTCAGAGTAGTTAGTAATATTAACTTCAGCAAAATCGGTAAAAAAGCAAACAAAAATTCTCCTTTGTGAAATGTATTCACACGACAAGTCAAAAAGCAGGCGGGAAGTGGAAAAACAAAAGTGTGGGTGTTGTGAGTGCAGTCGATCGCAACAAGGGCCGTCTTCTGATTCCTGAATGTGCTTTGAACGCATTGCTTCAGAATAAACAAAGTGATGACTAAGCCTGAGGAGGCTTTCATAATTCTACTCCTGATACATACTATTACTGCTATCAATGAAACTGTTTACCTGTGAAATTGTCCAATCAGATGTGCTTGAGTATTTTATGACTTCCCCATTTTATTATTATTACTTTAAGTAGTCGTAGTAGGAGGAGTGACAATACAAATGGTAATCTTTCTATTGCAATTTCTGTTGTCTGTCTGTCTGTCTGTCTGACCCTCATTCCTCTTTCACGCCAATAGTCCACCTTGAGTGTTGGATCTCAGAGAGTTTCAGTTTTGCGGCGGGAAAACCGATGCACAGTAACCAATGTGTTCGCAGGAGACATATTTAACACGGTGTCTGAGGCACTGGGACTCACGTCTAACATCTTTAAAGTAGATGGTCTGCCTGTTGGGGTTGAGCAACTGGATGACTGAGTCGTCGTTGTTCTTCACTCTGCAGCTGATGGTGGCCATCTCCCCCTCGATCACCGATATGTTGTCAGTTGCCAGGTTCTGTCCTTCAACTTTACGAAACAGAAAAACAAATGCAGATCATGTGAAAGATCATTTTTTCCTAACCTCCGGCTGGATATTTACAGCCTATCAAATATTTGTATATTTCTTGCAACAGGAACTGCGTGTAAACACATGCCCAGTGTGAAGATGTTTGCAGCCATGTCTAATCCTTTTAATATAAGAGCCATGTGCACTGTTTGTCACTATTGATCCCCCCTCCAGCTCAGAGTGGAATCTGTGAGTCAGTGCCAGATGGGCTGTAAGCTCTGCTGCCCACGAAGGTAAGGAGCGAGGAGAGGGTAGAGGAACAAATAGGCAAGGAAAGAGTGCAGGAAAGTGCCAAGTTGTAGATATGGCAGGGCGGAGGACGAGAAGAAGAGAAAAAGGGGGAGTTAAATAGAGAGGAAGACAGAGATGAGCCGGGCTGGATGCTGTTTATGAGCTGAGCTTTATCAGAGCCCTCCATCTGACGTTCCATGTGACCAGAGTGCGCTCCGTGTGCTCAGCTGCTCTGTTTTGTATCTCTTGGAATACAAGTCCTGTAAGCATCTTTGCTGCTCTCTGCACACTGACGTTCTTCCCACAGACAAACCCTGGGACCTTGTTATCGTAACTTACACTTCACATCAAAGCCCTCGCATACAATGCCTGGCTTTATTTCCCTCCCGTCTTTTAAGAAAAAAGAGGGAGAGAATCAAAAGTCACCTTGTACTTTAAGGAACATTTATTTGTCCAGAGCCAAAAAAAAAAGGAGCATGGAGAATAGGTTTAAATGCCTCTGATTCACAGCAGTGAAGATCAACACTCTCAACTGCAGCCACAAGCAAACATCAAAAGCACATTTACATGCCGGAGTTGTCAGACACCTCTATGGCATTCTGACCTGCACTTTGTGATCGTGATAATGGGAACAGACAGCCAAACTAACATGATTCTAAATGAACTCTGGGAATCTGTCAAGGAATACGAAATTCACCTCCTGTAGAGAAAACGCTCCTCAGACCTGTCTGATGCAATGAGAGCGAGACATTTCATTCTGCTCTGCTGCTAGGAGAGGTTCAGGACAAGAAGGTAAAAACACACGTGCATTATGTCCAGGAGCCCATTCTTTATTTTGAGTTTGTGTTAACTATGTGTTAAAGTGCTTTTATATCATTTGATGCAGGAACACAATAAATTTAACTGCTTTATTCCGCTTCAGGGTTCACCAGGTTCAAACCTTCCAACGAACACTAAGGGCAGAGTTCCAGCACGGGAACGCTCTGTGGTCGACTTCTAAATGTTAGCATTGTTGCAGTCCAGCAGACAGAGCGGTAGGCTGTGGTAAATATTGTCCTGAGGAAGCATTAACAAAAAAACAAAACATTATTGACATTATTACATTATAGACACACGTGGGCAGCAGGGTGGCACTTTTGTATTAGTGCTGTACTCTAATACAGGGGGGGGGGGGGGGGGTAGTAGCAGGTATGTAACAACATGATGTTATTACAAGGACCTTTGGTGTTGAGATGCCTTTAAAAAGACTAAAGTTGGACACGGTTTCCCCTCGAGACATGACCATACAGCTAAAAAGATGCGTGTATACTAAACTTGCAATAAAAAAAAGCTAATAAACTTTGCTCATATTTAAATATATACAATCAATAATATGTCTGACCAGGATAAAATTATTTCCTCTAAGCCCTGTGGAAATACAGTAAAAATTGGTTGAATTCCAGATAATGTTTACGTGGCAACCCAAAATATGAAAACCTGCAATAACCTATCGTGCTCTGGAGCTCCTCCATGCACGCACTAATTGTTGCCGAACACAAAGGGAAAGCAATGTGAAGCGTTTTGATGTCTATTTTATTTTACCACTCTAAAAGTAATATATTTGGCAGTCAAACCAGCCGCGGCGCCTCAAAGCAAGGTTACTCCGCTCCCAATCTGTTGGACTGAGAGGAAGGGAAAGCAATGGATAAATCCTCCATAAGGTTTTGCAGCCCCAAGCAAGGTTGGTTCCCCTCCAATATCACAGCCTCGGCTCATCTCCAATTCAAAACACACATAAATAACGTTGCTGTGATTAGCAATGCCATCGAAGAGAAAACAGGGCACTTTGTGGAACATGGAGGGTTTTTGCAATTGGAGTAAACATTTTCAATTGCCTCAGCATCCTGGTCATGATTGGGTGCAAATGAGGAGAGCCAGTCATTAATTCTGGACGGTGGGCGTGGGGGAGGGGGCAGGCAGAGGAATGGTACAGATGACTGGCTGATAAATTCATAGTCATTCCAGCAGCTGTCTGGACGAGTAAAGTGCCTGTATCTCTACACATGGCTGCCCTCCTGTTCCTGCATCACAACATACTGAATGAAACAGTCGGAGAAAAACACAGAGCGTCAGAAGTCTGTACGTCCCCTTGGAGCGTGCATGCACAATCTGGCATCAAGTGTCTGGCTCGTTTCATCAGCCGTACTCAAAATGCTAAACAGCACCTACCCCCCCGACCAATTTGGCCAAAACTTGATGAAATAAAAAAAAATTAGCAGACCGGCTCCTGCAGCAGAAGTTCAGAGACCTTTGAATCAAGTTGTTTCTCTCTTTGAACTTTCCCTCTTGTTTTCAAATCAAAAGACATGAAAGGGGAACCAAAAAAGCAGGAAGGCCAGCCCCCCCGCCCCCAAACCCTCTCCCTTGAGTCGCCGCTGACTGCAGCCATCATGTCCTTTCAAGGAACAACCGGGACTACAGACTGTCATTAACAATAAAAGTTTCCCCTGCTCTTCCTCTGATGCCATCATTTACTGCTATGGCTCTTTATCCTGCTCGGTCATTAAACCCTGATCCTCATGATGAAATACTGTTTAAAGGATGTTCCCAAGTCAGGCTTCTGTCAGGGTAAAATTAGTGCAAGGCCTTTTTCACCCCATACCACAAAAGGGATCAAACATTTCTTACCACTCATTTGATCATGTTTTTCTTTTCTTTTTTTTATTCAAAGTCAAGCACTCTTCGAAACTCAGCCGAGCTGTGTTTTATAATGATGCCACAGCATAACTTAAAAATAGGATTGTTAGTCATTAAAATAAATATTAAAAAAATATATAAAATTTAATGCAATATTGTAAAGACAAATCATGTATATCACAAAACATATTAGTAAATGTAAAGAAATAAAAATGACTTTCTAAATTAAATACAAAATAAATGAAATGCAGTTGCTTGAATCATTTATCAAAGATTAAATGAGATTATCTGCGTTTTTGTTCAAAAGCCTAAAATTACCAGCATTCAAAACTACATTACTACCAAATAGAATGAATAAAAACAAGGGAAATGGTGTTAGCAAATGGGTTATTGGCAAATTATAAAGTATCATCACCTTTGTATTTGCGGTTTCCAGTGGGTGAAGAATATTCACATTGAATATTTACTTAACTAAAAATAGTGATAACACAATGTGAAATGCAAAATCCAAAGTGGTCTTAATTGGTTTATTTAGCCTAAGGAGAAGGAGCATTTTCTAAACCTATAAATAAACCCTTAATTCTTCAGATTGTTAGATTTTCAATAAACAAGGACAGAATGTTTTCTGGAACCGTGGAGTGAATTAAAGGTATGTAGGGGAAAAGAAGTAAAAAAGTAGCAAGTAATTTAATTACTCGAGCAATATGTGGCATAAGTAATAAATCTTTGGCCATGATGAGATCATCAGAACAACACCACCAAGTTAATTACATTTAAGGACATTTTGCACTGGTCATCATTTCTGAAGATTAAATTATCCCATGCTTTTGGTTTCTGGACATTTTTAAATATATTCTTTTTCACCTCAGCTGCTCTTTGAGTAGAAAAATAAATGTTTGCATGTTGATACACTATAAGAAAAGGTTAGCGTTAGCATTAGCTGAAACTTGAAAATGTTATAACATGGTTGTCAATTCATTCAGTTATTTTTATTACAAGAAATAGTCACAACACTTTGTTTGATTTTCGTATATGGTATTTGATATGTTGGTATAATGAGTGCAAATCCTAGCACCATCAGAATAAAGACTAATTCATAACAAGGCAGCCAAATGAGCTGGACAGAAATGTATATTTATTTCCCACTACCTTTTTGAAAATGTAACAAAGTGAGGTATTGCAAAGTGCACAGATTTCTCTTCTGTCCTGAAAATAAGATAAACATACGACCAACCACTAATATAAATCTGCACAGATAAACAGACTGCCACGGAGAGCCCATCAACAGACACAGACAAAAGCAAGCGCTTCCAAATGAACAGCAGGGAGCAAAAAGAAGACGTACCTGTCACGGTTTCAGCAGCTCCTGTTGCAGCGCAGACATGGACATGGAGAGAAGAGAAGAAAACAGACATTTTGGTGAGCAGACAGACAGAAAAGCCAATATTCCACTTCTAAAAAAAAAAGAACTTTGAATATTTCCTAATGTGTTAAATTCATTAAATCAAGCTGAAAAAAATTGCTGCTTGTGCACATTGTTGCCATTAATTGCACTATAAAAAGGCATCCCGAGTTACTTCAAGCAAAACCAAACCAAACATTGGAGTCCTAATGCTGACATAAGGAGACATTTCCTCTCTTCAACCATTTCTTATAATAATACAGAGGTATACAGGGAATATGTCCCTGATTGAAATTCCAGTCAATCCCCACTGTGGAGCAGCCACTGCCTCCCCCGGGACCTGCGATGTATCCTGGAGAGGAGCGCACCCATTCGGAACCAGACTGGCATCTCACAGGGCATGGGAGACTGGCATGCTCCCAAGTCCCTGCAGCAGTTCTCAGGGCCCTGCACCCTCAGGAGAGCTGCCATCATTCATTGTCTGCTATTCATAAACAAGCCCTTTTTCTTCCTCTCTCCCTCCTCCTTCACACGCTGCTCCTCTCCTGCCTCTTGCTGCATATCTATACCTACCATTTTTATATTTCACATACCATCGTATATTATATTGGCATCTTGAAACTTCACTCCAGCTGTGAGCAATGTGAGCTGATTGTAAAGTATGTTGCGGTGACTCCATATCTAACTTGTCACCGGCAGCTTAATAAGGGCGAAAGGTATGACACATGTCCTTGTTATACTCCTTTGTGCATTTTCAACGTGTCAGCAGTTCCCTCTGGAAAACGCCGCGTGCAACAAATTGCACATGTTGGGAAACGCATTTTGAACATCGTCCAAAATCTCAAGGCTCTGCATCTTCCAAACCATTGGGTGTCAGTCAAAACTGTATTTTTATTGCACCATAATTCAGCATAACGAGGCATCTGGGGCGATTGTGCCTCAGACGAAAGTGGTTTAAAAAAAAAAAAACTGGCCAGAAAGAGAGAGGTTCACAGCCAAACTTGCCTCCTAGTCCAACCAGCCCAGAGGACAGTCCATTATGAGGCTTTTGAGCTGCTTAATTGCCAGGTAATTATGATGTTGTTGCAACATTATGCAAATGAGTAATTATGATGTTGTACATATTTGTCCTGGTTATATGTTATAAGAGTGTAACTGAGGGGAAATGCTCTGCTATAACACCGGGACATCTCAGCGTTCAATCAGCCGAGACCTATATCTAAACAGGGAGACTTGTGATATAGTGTGGTGACACCTTCTCTAACCCTGCAGTGTGAGCCACTTCCTGCTGGTGGCCTCACAAGGGGCTATAAATAGCTTTGTGGTGTGTCTGCCATGCTCCTGTTCACTCCCTTGTACCTGCAGCACATTAGGTGGAAGTTATGAGGTGCCGGCTCGACTCTGATTAGATGTCATGGCTGTCGCTCTGCTTAGACAGTGCTGACAGACAGATTTCTGAGGGAGCGCTTGTGAGCGCAGAGCGCAGACATTGCACCAATCTGTCAGTCACGTCGGATGAGATCGAGCAGGCCAACCGTCCTCCAAAGGATGTCTGTCCTTGTCTCCTCACCTTGTCTCCTTTTTTTTGTACAAAACTCAAAACTCCCCTTGTTCTGCAAGGGAGCATCATTTTCAGAAACAGAATGAGGAACGTTGCTCGCTTTCTGTTCAGAAATGCTGCATTTCCTCCTGCATCATGATTTCCATAACAACTCAGGCTCTAAATACTATAATAATAATAATAATAATAACAATAGTAAATATGTAATGTCCTTACAGAGTGGATGTCTGTGAGGTAAGATTGGCACACAGAGTATTTCTTTCTCTCTCTCTCTCTCTACCTCTCTCTCTCGCTCAGTCTCTCTGTCGCTCAGTAAAAGCAGTGGGGTAAAACTAATGAGGCAACATTTCGTCTCAGTACTAGTGCGTCGCCTTTGAATTAATGTCCTCCCTTTCAGGTAAAACATTCCCTTGCTTATTAATGCTCATGATCTGCAGCTTGTTGCATGTCAACCTCGCGTGTGATCACGCCACATAAAGAGGACACAACAGAGTCGGATGACAGAGCTCAATGCAACTGTGTGAGGAGCGATTCTGTCTCGTTATATGTGGCCCACTGCGTTTTCATTTAATTAGAAGGATCAGAGGTGGGTTTCAAACTTTTTCTCTTCAAGGAAATCGGGCGGAAAAGCAAGCTCCTGCAGCGTGGACCCAAAAGACACAGCAGATCATTAAGGCTAAGATAAAAAACAAAAGTTTCTTAAATAAAAAGAAACAGAGTCCGGCACCATATGCCTGACTTTGTTGTCAAGGGGATTCACATTTTCAAGTCAACATAAAAGGCAGAATATAACAAAATGTGCATGTGAGCAAATCATCTTCTGTTCATCATGTTCATCTTCTATTAATCGGTGGACTAATAACTGATCATTCTTTTGTCTTTATTACAGCGACAGCAGCCTCTCAAGTGATTCAAATTAAACAATGTAGTGCTTTCTAATCTTCTATATTAGCAAACTGAACATTTTACTTCATTATTATCCTGTTTATTGTCTTAAAATTATTTTGATTGTAATTGTCCACTGGTTTCTGACCTGTAACAGACTAAACACTAATTGTGAAAATAGATGTCAGATGCTAAGAAAAATTGCTCCAATTTGTTTGCGGTTTAGACGAAGACAGGATTCAAAGCTCTGATAAAGCTGGAAGGCAAATCTCCATCTGAGAATGTGTAAGATTACAATTGGAAGAAAAAGTAGTAAGTAGTAGTAAGAAGTTTAGTCTAACAGAAGGCAAATCTCCATCTGAGAATGTGTAAGATTACAATTGGAAGAAAAAGTAGTAAGTAGTAGTAAGAAGTTTAGTCTAACAGATGAAGCATTTATTTCTGTTATTATCTGATACTGTTATTATCAGCTGTCAGGTCTGGCTAATAATGAATAAAATCAGGATTTCATAAAATACTCACCTGCAAGCAATACAGGGAATACTCATATTACATACCCCCCGAGTGGACTAAAAACACATTAATCTGGTCGGCTAACAGGAGATGGAGAGTGTTGCTGCTCGATAAATTGTAACAGAGAGGAGATTTTGTAAATATCCCCACAGAGGAGGTTAATTGCTGGCTGTTAATGGGATTTTCTTGTAAATGTCCAATCTATGACCTGAATGTTTTTGCTGTACTCGCGAAAAGCCGGGAGGACACGTGCATCTGAAGACAGACAGATTAAGGAATAATCCTTCAGAAATGCTGGCAGATAAAAGCAGATGCATTGAATTTGTTGGCCTGCTTCCACGTATTGCTATGGGCTTCTAATACTGCACATAAATAGCAAAAGACAGATGCTCTCATGAATAAAAGTCTAAATTAAGCCATCAGTAATGTCTTTCAAAGGAAAAAGAAAGGTGTGTAGTCTCATTAGCGTACAAGGCTGGGTCTTATTAGTCGCATCACAAACGAGATTGTCTCCGCAGCTGCCAAAAAGAAGAAGAAGAAGAAGCTGCAAACAGCAACCAGCCACCCTAATGACAGCTCAGGTAGTGTTCAGTCCTTACAGTCATGTCAAGAAAAGAGGAGCGCTAGCTCATTTCTGACTACTTTAGACACCAGACTGCTGCTCCACACAGCCTCTGCACGACAGACACAAACGCTCTCCCTGTTACGCCGCATCAAAATGCAAGAAGAAGAAAAGAGGCAGCGGTGGCTTTCTGTCACGGTCACACATCTATCAAACGGTAATTTGACATAATAAAGCAAAGCTATTCTCGTCACAGAGCGGCTAAGGCATAATCTCAACATAATAAGACGCATAGTACAATGGCACACTATAAAGTAATGCTGATTGTGACAAATGCAGTAACTTCAGAGGTCTATAAATCACAGAGCAACTGCATTTGCTGCGAGGTGCAGCGACTCCCTCTTCCCTAACAGGCACAGTGATTCACTGTTATAAGCAGTTGACTAAAGCATGGATTTAAGTGCATCCACAACAGCGAGCCACGCAGCATGGAGACGTTCCTGCTCAAAGCCGGTGCAACGTCTGGAAAAGTGACACATCCCATCTCTTTCGGATCGCCTATTTATATGACGGTGCATCTTTTTGTGTGTGTTTTTTATGCCCCCTTCAGAGGTGGCAGGCACAATGGAGCCTCTTTTTCAGAGCCTTGTTCTCATCTCTTTTTTTTTTTAAAGTGAAAGCTGTGACAGGAAAGCATGCATTCGTTACCACAGGAGAGAAAGCGAAGCTCTGATACAGCATGCAGGCCTGCCCGGAACGAAACACAGGCACAAAGATACGAATCAAAGTCTCGCAAAGAGTCTTGAGGGAGGAATTTTTGTTATTCTAGAGACGTATAGTTGCCTGGAAAACCCGCACAAGCATTATTCACGAATGTAATGCAAACGTGTGGTGTGTGTGTGTGGGTGTGTGTGTGTCTGTGTGTGTGTGAGAGAGAGAACCGTCAGCCAGTCATATCTGCTTAATCACTATGAAGGTGTGTACAGTATGTGTGAGGGGTAATTAGAACATTAGGAGACGCTTATGACAGACTTGTCATCGCCTCAGCCTGCCCGGTGGAAAGGAAGTGGTCAGAAGAGTAAGAGGGGGGGTCCGGCAGGGTCAGCAGACAGCTGGTACGCCACCACTCACTGCCTGGAAGCTCTCAGATAATATTAAAACACCGGGGCCTCGGCCAAGACGCACCCTCATTTATGGGATACACAACACTGTAATTTGTTATCCTCTCATAAAACTTCTATTGTTTTTTGAGGTTGCTTAAAATCTTGAAATATGAGAACATAAACACAAAAAAGGCAGAAATAAAGTGCCATTGAGGTAATTGAGGTTATTTTGTAAAAACGTGTATTTAGAGCAAAGTGCTTGTTGCTCTCATCTTTTTACGCTCCCACTTTCCTCTTTAATAATGATAAATCTGTGCCGTCTGACACCTCCTGTGTGTCTGTCCCCAGCAGAGAGAGGCTCTATTACAGTGTGAGACATATTAAACACATCCCCCCCCGATGCTGATGACCTTGGAGATGACATACCATTAA
Source organism: Brachionichthys hirsutus (assembly GCF_040956055.1). Taxonomy (NCBI): domain Eukaryota; kingdom Metazoa; phylum Chordata; class Actinopteri; order Lophiiformes; family Brachionichthyidae; genus Brachionichthys; species Brachionichthys hirsutus. The sequence continues at coordinate 121,786 of NW_027180470.1, forward strand.
TTGTACAGATAGATTATTATCATCACAACAATAACATGGCTCCTTTTTTGGGGCGGGGGGGTCCACTCTCCGTGACACCTGTGTCCTCTCTGAGCAGCCTCTGCTCATGCACTCATGAGCACTTCCATCAGCCCGAAACGTTAACTGCATCCGGGGACGCTAAACACGCCCATTTGTTTGCAGTTGTAATGTCTTTTGTGTGCCTCAATCAGGCACCTGTCAGATACACACCTGCTACCGCTGTGCTAACTGAAAAGGCAGGAGGAAGGCCTTTTGTTTCCTCACAGAGTGTATAATCAGTGCGTTGTTTCCAATCTTCTGCCGCCATTTTTCAATTTCCCATTTTCCTTTTCTCACTCAAATCACTGCTATCAATCAGGTTCATGTTTTAGAGAGTGGAAAGGTGTGTGTGTGTGTGTGTGTGTGCGTTGGTGATAGAGAGAGTGAAATAAAAAGGGGGGGGAGTTCTGTGATGGAACCATCTCCAGCCGTAGGCCTCATTAGTCAGAGACTGCGAGGAGATGTGTGTGTAAATGAATACTGCAAGAGTGTGTCTGTCAATATGAGGCCATTTAACATTCCCCATTCCACCCGAATGCTGCACAGTGGACATTACACTCTATTCGAGTCTCCCCAAATGGCTCCTCAACTCAGTGTGTTCTATTATGTTTTGCCCTTTTGCGCCATGGTGCTTACTGATAGCCACGGCAGAAGACGACCTGAAATGTCTCAAATGAATTTCTGCACATTCGTGACAGTATCTCTTCCATACTAGCAAAGCGTGCTCTGAAAACATCCTGGGAGCGAATGCAATGTGACCAAATACAAGCAGTGAACAAAGAATGAGCAAACACAGCGAGTCCAGATCATTACCAATATGGTGATACACGGCACGGATTAGTGTGTGCATTGATTATGAAAGAGATCTATTTGAAATGTGTCTGTACAAAATGGCAACTATAGTAAATTCGCAATGGCAGGGTAATATATGGCTTCACTGCTTTCATTTATTCACAGCTTGACATTTCCTCCCTGCCACAGAGTGTGCACTAACTGTGTGCCAGTAGCCACATCGTTTAGACTGGACGTGCATGAATATTTAACATTAGAGCCTGGCTAGTAGCTTGCAGAAAATGAATGATTTTTAGTGGGCTTTTCAGAGGCACCGTGGAAAGCCCTCACTCTAGTGATGAATTGCTGGAGAGTTTATGTTGTATTAAGCAGGCAAAACAAATGGCTATCAATCACGTGAAGCTTTTCACACACTTGCCCCCCCCCCCCCCCCTTTTCAGAGTCTGCTGGGCTTCTGTGAGATCAGTTGGCAGCTTCAGGTATGTAAAACAGGATCAACCTTGTGTTTACCTGTGTTTGTGGACAGACTGGAGGACTCTGGGTGTGTTATGGCAGAGAGCCGCATTACTACAGTGCAGGAAATGTAAAATGTAAAAAAAAAAAAAAAATTGCGTCCATTGAAATTGTCAGTTTACATTTACGTGAGCTGTAAATCCGATGAAATTAAACCTTTACCAATGCCAGAAAAACGTTTACAAAAGAAGCCTTTGAACAGCCTAATCAAAGCTTAAACTGAACACACTGCAATGACTATATCATAACTATCATTAACCAGCGTCTATGTTTTGCTCCTGCATGAGCGAGATGAACTCTCCAGACCAGCAGGGGGCAGTAGTCTGTGTTCAGCGGCCAGAGAGACTTCAAATAAACAAACTGCCTTTAACGCTGTTGTCGCTGACCACCTGGTGGTGAGCAGGTTCGGTTGGTCTCCGGTTGCTTGCTTGCTATTATGGCTGTGAGTGTCATTGTGGAAAATGTTTGTGTAAATGCAATGACTCATTAAAATCTCCTGACTTGCTGTTTTGTTTTTTTGTTTTTTGCTGTGCTTTACCTCTTCTTGTGCACTGATTCTTGATCGGAGTGTTTTCTCTTTGCCACCGATTCAACAAACTCACTCAGTCCAGAAAGAAAGCAGACGAGGGCCGACTTGTGTCAGCCGTGCGATACAATGAGACTCGGGCTCCCACATGATTCCAGACGGCCTTGAATTGGCCGATCATTTTCCCGGTGTTTCAAGGTCTTAGTGCAGTTAGTAAGGAGAGTTGAGCCACCTCTCATCACAGTATGTGCTTTCATAAATGCAGCTTAAGGATTACTTTCCACCAGTGTGTACTGTGCTATGCACAAGCATTATGTGGGCATGTTTCATCGTTACATGTGTGGGCGTAGAGCCTAATTAAATCTGGAATCATGGTTCAGTGTTTCACAGACTTACAGTGTGACATAAAATGAAGCCATATGACACAAATGACACTAAAGACGAGAGACTGAATGATGCACCTGATAGATTGAATACTTTCATTCACTTTATGGATGCAGCCAATTCTATCAATCTTAGTAGCTATTTTTCATGGGCAATTAAATATGATTCTGCGTCCATACGACCTCTTTTCCAAGGCCTTTTGGAAAATGACTAGAAGTTTGGCGGAAATGTAATTTTCTTTTACTTATGACAGCCACTATGCTTTTTCAGCACCAATACACGGCTATTCAATATTTGTCGACAAGGTTGAGGTTGATGTTTGAGTGAATCATCACTTAAAATGAAGTATATATGAAGAAAGGGCCTATTGAGTCTAGGCCAGCAACCCCCCAATGATGGTGTTACAAAGGTGTAATATCTTCCAAATAAATAGTCTCCTGTAAAAAAGAAATAAAAATCTTCCTGTAACCTCAAGAAGGCTGAGAGATCAGATCCAAAATGCATAATGGCGTAGTTCTAGACAATCATATCGGCTCTTCATGCTTCCTCCAACTGCTCTAGCTTCATTTGATTGGCTGTGTAATTACCCTAACCCTGGTTAATTGATGGTTCATTTTTTCTCTCTCAATCAAATAACCCTAAAATCTGCCAATCAGCCAGTTAAAAATCATGTTCAAATTCAATCTGGAAAATACACACACAAGTGAGCACCCAAAATGCCCACAGAGGTAACACACTCTCATATTACTTGACAGTTTCATTAAAACAGAGTTCTGTGACCCCGGAGTTCTAATCTTCCAGATAACGCGAAGCTGCTTTTACCCTCATCGCAAGGATGCATTTAATTTCCAACAACATTCGACCTGAGATGAGTTTTTGACCTCACTCAAACACAATGTGACTCGCTTCAATTTATTAAAGTGAAATTGACATGCTGGACGAGGTATAGCAGCGAAGTACAAACCTGTCCACACAGCTACTGTGGACACAAGATGGAGGGTAAGACATCTGTGTGGGGCCAGACACCTGAGTTGGAGAGATAGACCTGCCCACTCAGGGAAGGAGGTCACATTTGGAGACGGACTGGCTTGTGCTTTCCCTTCAGCTGAATATTTTCTGAACCTGCCATACCGTTCAGATGACAGTTTGAGATTGAGAGTCTGCAGACGGCAAGAGTTCAATGATTTATTGAGAGGGAGGGAGCGTGGCACAATCAGAGAGCGGGGGCTGACTATGAACAGTAAAGTGAGAAGTGTGGAAATTACTGAACGTTTGTGTGTGTTAGCGGTGATCTGTGGCTTACGTGAAGGATAACAGAAACCAGATGCATCTCTCTGAGCCCAACATGAAACACAGGAAACGGCCTCTTTGATCATTACCTGCCTGCCAGCCTGCCCTCCACAGGGACCGCATGTTACGGCTGCTGATGTACCGCACTGACAGTCCAGAAACACACATTCAAACTCAAAGGCATCAAGGAAAAATCCCAGCACAGCTACGAGTCTGACTGGCATCCACATTTAAAACGTATCCCCGCGGAGGTAAAGCCATGATGACCAGCAGTGTGGGCTCACAGCAGGATTACTTTTCTATATTTGGGTTCCAATTAGCCTCCGTGGCCATGAGGCTTTCGCAATCACATTTGTACCCATGGGCAATGTAGTCTCCACTCTCTGTGATTGTATGCTGTTGAATGTGAGAGAAAACAGGGAGAAAATAGATGTCAAGGCTACGAGTCAAAAACAAAGAAGCTTTTTTTTTTGTCAAATTCATTTGACTTGCTGCTCCTCCATTAAACGATGTGAAGACCTTCTGAGAGAAACTGACAGTTTGAGATGACAGAGTTCGTGTTTATCTATTCATGCTACCTCCTTTCCCACTCATACTGGACTGGAAATTAAAATCGCAATTACTGCTGAAAATGTAAGTTAAAAAAAGAAAAAAGACAAGCTGAAATCACATTCAATTGAAACATTTGATAAAATCCTGATTATTTCTGCATAGCAAGTTAGGTATAGCTAATAGCAAAATATTGTGAGTTTGGCAAACTCACAATCCGCTCCGGATTGAATGTGAATTTGTAATGTAACAACTCATTCAATTCTCCAAGTCTGATTTTACATCACAGGCAGCACTGGGAGCAGGCACACTATTACCCAACCTAAAACGACGCGAACACGCCCCTGATTGGGTAGGCAAGACAATGATGTTTCTCAAATAGATCCTCATTGAAAGACATTCATTACCTCAAGCCAATCAGAGGCAGTGTAGTGTAATTCAATTCATTCATTGAGATTCTTAAAAAAACAATTCCCAAGCCACACCATCTTTCAGATAAGCTACTGTTTTTAATAAATGGTTTGCTCATACTGGTATACATTTTAAATCCAATATCTGCTGGATTGTAGTAAGTAAAAATAAATAAACAAAACATGGGCAAATGATGCCGCACCTAAACATCTTTAAACTACACACACACTGGGAATTAATCAAATATATATATATACACACTTGTTTTGTAAATTAAATGACTGAAAGCTGGTTGCAGCAGCAAACTGACTTTATTCTCCCGCTTATGCAGAGACCTGCTGGCTTAAACTAAGACCAGAAATCTGTATCTGTTTGCTGTGCTGCCTCTGGCCCCCATTGTCAAAAGGATTCCTTTGGTGTCTCAGTGTAGCCAAAGCTTGTTAGAGGAATATCTTCACCTTTATGATCAATCAAGCAGTTTCTGCATCCTCATTGCCTCTGCAGCCTTTGTCTTTGTCTGTCCCCGTTGCTCTTCTGAAATGTTCTGCCATTGCTGGTTCCAGCTTCCATAAGTAAAGACTTACCTCTTTAATCTTCATGAAAGACACACACACTGGCACCAAATGTAAACAAATGAATGCAATGCAGCGAGTGCTCACAGATTTGTATGCAGAGTCGTGTTTGCCTGTTTGTCTATTTCAGGCGAGTGTGACTTTGTTGCTGGTGTACGTACCACCCACATGAGTTCGGGTTTTCACATTTAGTTGCAGTAATTTAAACGGTTTAAGTTGAAATGGCCTTTGCAGGTATTTCTCAGGAACAGATATGACGCCTTGGTAACTACTTTGGGGAATACACCGGCCGGCGACGTCTCCGACACGATGAGCATATTTCGCACTGTAAATCCAAGGTGAATGCCTGTACTGCATTATGTCTACTTTGTACTTTATTCAAAAAGAAAGAGTCAATTTGTTTTGAGAGCTGGTTGGGGATCCGAGGACGCAGGAAAACGTGCTGTTGTGTGGATTCCAGTTGAGACACTATGCGGGATGTGCCAGATCTCCTGGTGCAGTATCCCACAATGTCACCTCTGTTCAAGCTGCAGAGTGTCAAATCTTAGCTCAATCGTAGCACAGCATCAAAGAGTCTTCAATGATCAAGAACATGCCAAGACAAAACAATCTAACACACTGACGGGGCTCACTATCACAAGATCATATGGCATGAGCAAGTCTGCAAACACTACAACCTGATCGCATTACTCAGGGTTCCTTTATCTCTGCCTGATCTTCTCCCCTCAAAGAGCACATAGTTCTGCCACTGCATCAAATACCATTGTACATTACTTCATGCACACAATGAAAATTCAAATCATTACTGCAAATACATTTAAAAAAATCCACAATGTCATTATCCACGTTTGAGGCACATGCACACGCCAATAATTCTGCAGAATAACTAAAGCGGGGCTTGGGGTGGGACGGTGGTCCGGCCTCCTGCTCCCTACTCTCCATCCCAGGGAATAATACTCTCCTCCCAAATGGCT